>NC_136591.1:18046960-18106960 GCF_910589615.1 Taurulus bubalis | reverse complement strand
ACTAACTATCACATGATCAGGTGAACCAACATGACATCTGGCTGCAGACTTCGTGAGATGAGTCGTGACGTTTTGTTCAAGGAAGCTCATGATTTAGAAAACGAGGCTCCGAGACACGGGAGGAAAATGTGGGTAAGAAATAAATAAATAAAGAGAAGTGAAGTGAAGAGGAAACAAGTGTTCGGAAGATGGAAACATGGGAGGAGGAGATGGAAATCCTATAAATTACTGCTGTCAGAGAAAAATGCTGCGACATGACTGAAACATGAAGACTGAAACATGAAGAATATACATGAAGAATGAAACATGAAGACTGAAACATGAAAAAAGAAACATGAAGATTGAAACATGAAGAATGAAACATGAAAAAAGAAACATGAACACTGAAACACGACAACTGAAGCATGAAGACTAAAACATAAAGACTGAAATATGAAGAATGAAACATAATGACTGAAACATGAAGACTGCCACATGAAGAATAAAGACTGAAACATGAAGACTGAAACACGAAGAATGAAACATGAACAATGAAACATGAACAATAAAGACTGAAACATAAAGACTGAAAGATACAGACTAAAACTGGAAGACTGAAACACAAAGAATGAAACAAAGACTGAAACATAGAGACGACACATGAACAATGAAAACTGAAACATAAAGACTGAAACATGAACAAGGAAGACTGAAACATAAAGACTGAAACATGAAGACTGAAACATAAAGACTGAAACATGAACAACAAAGACAGAAACATAAATAATGAAACATAAAGACTGAAACATGAACAACAAAGACAGAAACATAAATAATGAAACATAAAGACTGAAACATGAACAATGAAGACTGAAACATAAAGACTGAAACATGTAGACTAAAACATGTAGAATGAAACATAGAGACGACACATGAACAATGAAAACTGAAACATAAAGACTGAAACATGAACAAGGAAGAATGAAACATAAAGACTGAAACATGAACAATAGTGTCTGAAACATAAAGACTGAAATGTAAAGACTAAAACATAAAGACTGAAACATGAAGATGAAACATAAATACTGAAACATGAACAATAAAGAATGAAACATGTCAATAGCAGACCTAAAGGGGTGAATGAAGAGCATCTGAAGCATGAAATGAAAGCCAGCACTTGTCTTTAATTCTCAGGTTGAATCTTCACTCAAACGTTAGAGAAGTACATTTATTTTCATATTCGGTCGTTTAAAGCACAGCCAAGTATTTCACTTCCTGCATTGCTGTAATTATGATAATCATAAAGGGCTCATAATGTGCCTCCAATGCCACTCAGAGAAGCGTCGAAGAATTCTTCAGATGATGAAGGCCTCGCTACGCTTAAGGATTCATAATTGATGCACAGAAGGCTGATAGAAACATTCTATCCTTTCATTTTGTCAAACCTTTGTTGATTTGCTCTCACAGCTGTTTATTCTCGAGTAATCAGCAGTCAATCGGCTTGTAGCCCCACCCTAAAGCATCCCCTGCCTGCTTTATGGTCTGTTTGACCATAATTTACTAAATGAACATCATGCTGTATTGAAGAAGACTTGAAACTAGAGATTGAGACATAAAATCACGTTTACAATGTTTCCTGAGGGAATAAAATCAAGAGAGAAGTAGAGTCATTTATATAGACTTCTATACAACCAGAGGAGTCGCCCCTGGTGGTCAGGAGAGACAATGCAGCTTTAACACATGAAGCATAGACTTCTATACAACCAGAGGAGTCGCCCCCTAGTGGTCAGGAGAGAGAATGCAGCTTTAACACATGAAGCATACACTTCTATACAACCAGAGGAGTCGGCCCCTGGTGGTCAGTGGAAAGAATGCATCTTTAACACATGAAGCATCGGCTTCACTCTTCAGAACCGGAGGTCGTCTCCTGCTGATGGTGTTTTTGAAAGAGATGGAAGAGGAAGTGATCTCAGACCAATAAGTGAAGTGTAAGCAGATGACATCTCTATATCTCAAAGCCCAAATCTGTATAATTAGCTGTACGCTGTACGTTGAGCATCATAAAATGCTACAATAACATTAATATCGGATTCATTTAAACTTCTCAGTCAGAGTTTGATTCGAGCTGAAGTTTTGCGTGAACGTTTTTCGTTTGAGGCTTGGGGTGTGTTTAAGACGTGGACGTGACTCGGTTGAGCTGACTCGTCTTTAAGAGTTTAACGGCTGTGAGAGCAACTCAGTATAAGTCAGATGAGGAGGTGAATTAAAAAGCTAAATCCATCTGCCTGAGACTTCCTGTCCGGATTAAAAGGAAAGACAGATCCTACCATGTCTGTGCAGACTCGTCCACAGCAGGATGACTGGGACGACAAAACGGAGGTTCCACCTTCCTCCTCCTCCTCCTCCTGCTCCGCTGCCTGTACAGGACTGCCTGCAGGAACAGAACGGGAAGAACATCAGTACAACTCAAAATAAAAGGAACTGGTGATCACATCAGTGTCGAGTGTGACTTTCCTGGATCGATCTTGTGGCAAAAAGCTGATTTATGTCAACACAAAAATAGTAAAACATTTTTATTAAATATACAACATAAATGTAATTTAATTAAAATTAATAAATACATTAAATAGGTTGTTTATAACCAGGATTAACATTTTAATAAAGAAAAGAAAATATGTGTGTGTTCTGACCAGGGATCACACCGGGTACCACCCACATTCATAGTGTGTGTGTGTGTGTGTGTGTGTGTGTGTGTGTGTGTGTGTGTGTGTGTGTGTGTGTGTGTGTGTGTCATCTCGGAGAATAACCCCCAGAGAGCCAATCAAATTGCTCCATCAGGTGATCAGGTGACACCTGAGCAGCTAATGAGTGTTGTCATGGTTCAAGTGCATTTAAAGTGATTCAGTTCACGTCTCCATGATGTTCATTAGCGTATGAACTGGATCTCTGAGGACAAAACAAACTTTATGGAACAAATCCATCAAGAGCTTTTCGTCTCACAAACACTCGTCAGAGCTGTCAGCCTGTTGCTTTAAGGACCTGAATAAACTCACAATGAGTCAGACTTCCTGAAATAAACTGGGTTTATTTGGTAAACTAGCTTTGTGGAACAGGAAGTACATGAGGAACCGCCAGGAGGAACCTCGCAGCTCTTTGAAGGCTCTTTGAAGGCTCCTTGAAGGCTCCTTGTGACGACCTCCCGTGGAGGTCGTCACTGGGAGTGTTGTTAACTTCCAGCAGAAGGAAGGTGAAGGGGCTACTGGTGGAAACAAGACCTCATTAGTACCGGTCTGGTTCCCAGTACAAGGTTCAATTAGCCAGCGGAGAAAGAAAGAAAGCTGCTTTTCTTACGGACGGTGAAACACCCGAACCATTGACCATTGAAAGTCCACTGGTTGATCTCTCTCTGTGTGTGTGTGTGTGTGTGTGTGTGTGTGTGTGCGTGCGTGTGCGTGCGCGTGCGCGTTTGTGTGCTTGTGTGTTCCTCAGTTATCTACATTTTTAATTGATGTGACCATCAGTTGTTCTGTAACGTTCCAGTTACAGGTTGTGAAGATAGCATGTAAACAACGATGCTGCTGAGCAGGAAAGGGATGTTGACGTTTAACGGGTTTAAAGACAGAACAAGTTATTATCATGATACATTTTTTAATGTACTTTGAAGTATGATTGAGTTTCATCTTGACTGACAGGATGAAGTTGATGAACAGAGCAGAAATGATCGGAGGATAAGTTTCTGTTTGTAAAACCGAAAGTGTGTTTTCTTACAAGAGAGATTTAAAGCAAATCCTTTGCATCTGATTGGTCTGCTACACAGTGGGCGGGCCTACACCGGCCTTGTCCTAAAGGATACAGCTTGACGGATGTCGTGATGCCTTTGGTTGAAATGAGTTGCTGCTGCCGCTTGTATCCGAGATCTCGTTCTTTCGGTCACGACCCAGAGTTCGTAACCATAGGTGAGGGTTGGATCGTAGACCGACCAGTAAATGGAGAGCTTCGCCTTCAGGCTCAGCTCCCTCTTCACCAAGACGGACCGGTACAGCGCCTGTTTTACTGCTGCAGCCGCACCGATCCGTCTGTCGATCTCCCGCTCCACCTTACCCTCACTCGTGAACAAGACCCTGAGATACTTGAACTCCTTCGCTTGGGGTAGGCAGTTTGTCCCCACCTGGAGGGAGCAATCCACCGGTTTCCGGCAGAGCACCATGGCCTCAGATTTGGAGGCGCTAACTCTCATCCCTGCCGCTTCACACTCGGCTGCAAAACGCCCCAGTGAATGCTGGAGGTCACGGTCCGAGGAGGCAAACAGGACCACATCATCCGCGAACAGCAGAGAGGCAATCCCGAGACTCCCGAACCGGATCCTCTCCGCCCCCTGGCTGCGCCTAGATATCCTGTCCGTGAAGGTCACGAACAGGACCGGTGATAAAGGGCAGCCCTAGCGGAGGCCAACACCCACCGGGAACGTGTCTGACTTATTACCGAGGATACGAACACAGCTCCTACTGCAGGCGTACAGAGACCGGATGGCCCGTGCCAACGGGTCCGGCACCCCATACTCCCGCAGCACCCCCCACAAAAACCCCCTAGGGACCCGGTCGAAAGCCTTCTCCAAGTCTACAAAGCACATGTAGACTGGTTGGGCAAACTCCCAGGACCCCTCCAGTAGTCTTGCAAGGGTAAAGAGCTGGTCAACTGTTCCACGACCGGGACGGAATCCGCACTGCTCGTCTTGAATCTGAGGTTCGACAAGCGGTCGGAGCCTCCTTTCCAGCACCCTGGCATAAGCTTTTCCCGGGAGGCTGAGCAGTGTGATGCCACGATAGTTTGAGCACACTCTCCGGTCTCCCTTCTTGAACATGGGGACCACCACCCCGGTCTGCCAGTCCATGGGCACTGTTCCCGACCCCCATGCGACACTGAAAAGGCATGTCAACCAAGACAGCCCAACAATGTCCAGCGCTTTCAGCATCTCAGGGCGGATCTCATCCACCCCTGGCGCCTTGCCACCAAGGAGCTTTTTGACTACCTTAGCGACCTCTGCCAGGGATATGGGTGGAACCACTCCAAAGTCTTCCGGCGCTGCCCCCTCTCCGGGGGGACATGTTGGCCGGGTTTAGGAGTTCCTCAAAGTGCTCTTTCCACCGCCCGACGATGTCCCCAGTCCAGGTCAGCAGTCCCCCCCAGATCCGCTGATACGATTACAAAGTCGATCATTGATCTACGGCCTAAGGTGTTCTGGTACCAGGTACACTTATGAGCCACCTTATGTTCGAACATGGTGTTTGTTATGGACAAACTGTGGCTAGCACAGAAGTCCAACAACAAAATACCATTCGGGTTCAGATCGGGCAAGCCGTTCCTCCCAATCACGCCCCGCCAGGTTTCTCTGTCATTGCCCACATGAGCGTTAAAGTCTCCCAGGAGAACTATGGAGTCGGCAGGCGGCGCCCTTTCCAGGACCCCTCCCACCGACTCCAAGAAGGCCCCGCAACCCGTAGGCGCAGGGCGGCGACCCTCTCGTTCTCCAGGGAAAACTCCAACATAGCGGCGCTCAGCCGGGGGCTCGTGAGTATCCCCACTCCCACCCGGCGCCTCTCACCCTGGGAAACTCCAGAAAAGGACAAAGTCCAACCCTTCTCCAGGAGCTTGGTTCCAGAGCCCATACTGTGCGTGGAGGTGAGCCCAACTATATCTAGCTGGTACCGCTCCACCTCCTGCACCAGCCGGCCCCGCTAGCGAGGTGACGTTCCACGTCCCTAGAGCTAGTCTATGCCGCCGGCGATCGGCTCGCCCAGGTCTCCTGCCTGGCCCGCTGCCCGGTCTGCATAGCACCCGACCCCGATAATTCTCCCCGCGGGTGGTGGGTCGACAGGGTGACTGCTGCTCCATGCTGTTTCTTCGGGCTGAGCCCGACTGGGCCCCATGGGCAAAAGCCCAGCCACCAGACGCTCGCTGACAAGCTCCCCTCCTGAGTCTGGCTCCGGGAGGGTGCCCCGGTTTCCCTTGTCCGGGCGAGGTAGCTTCAGACCGTGGGCTGCTATTCATCGGGGTTTTTTGAACCGCTCTTAGTCTGGGCTCTCCCCCGAGACCTGTTTGCCTTGGGAGACCCTACCAGGGGCTGATGCCCCGGACAACATAGCTCCCAGGATCACTGAGCCACTCAAACTCCTCCACCACGTTAAGGTGGCGATTCATTGGAGGAGCGATCGAAATGAGCTTCCTCCGTAGGGTGGCCAGGCTCAGCCTTTGAGATAGGGTAAGGAGCTCGGACATCAGGAGGGAGCTTGGAGTCGAGTCGCTGCTCCTTCGCTGCTCCATTTAGTCAGGATGCCTCCTGGACGCCTCCCATTAGAGGTTTTCCAGGCACGTCCAACTGGTAGGAGAACCCGAGGACACGCTGGAGGGATTATATCTCCCGGCTGGCCTTGGAACGCCTCGGGATCCCCCAGAATGAGCTGGAAAGTGTTGCGGGTGAGAGGGAAGCCTGGGTCGGCCTGCTGAACCTGCTGCCACCGCGACCTGACCCCGGATAAGCGGCTGATAATGGATGGATGGATGGAGTTGCTGCTGGCTCACACGAGGAAGAAAAGATGGATTTTGATATTTAAAACACGACCCGTTGCTTGTGAGGAAGTATGTTTTTAAACACCGTTTCCCTCTGCTTCCAGTCTTCATGCTAAGCTAGGCTAACAACGCCCTACTCCAGCTCAACGTCTCAAGATGTTGACTTTTCCAAAAGAAAGGAATTAAAGAATTAAAAGCAGAGTGAAGCGTCGCTGCAGCAGCTCCTCTTCTTCAGTTTGTTCAGTTGAGCTCAAAGTTCACACAGAACTAGAGTTTGAACGTTTAAATTAGAAACTTGTATTGGACTGAAATGAAAAAGAAGTTTGCATCATAAATATTGAAAGCAGACAGAACAGAACATTTCGTCTCATCGTCCAGCTTGACACTGCAAATTCATGCAGCTTTTGACATTAAAGAAAACTCGCCTCTTTGTCAACTGGTGTGTCTTGTTTCCTTGTTTCCTTGCCTCCTGCCTCCTGCCTCCTCCCTCCCCCGTGAATGACAAGCGGTGCGAAGTCAGCGAACGCGAGCGCATAAAGAGAACGATTCATGCTGCTGGACGGACCCTCGGCCTCCAGGCAGACATTTTGTGTCCCAGAAGTCTTGAATCAAGAAGTGAAGGTTAAACAAGAGATGAGGAGAAGTTCACCTTTAAGAGGAAAACAGGCCTCACCTTTAAGAGGAGAACAGGCCTCACCTTTAAGAAGAGAACGGGCCTCATCTTTAAGAGAAGAACAGGCCTCATCTTTAAGAGGAGAACAGGCCTCATCTTTAAGAGGAGAACAGGCCTCATCTTTAAGAGGAGAACAGGCCTCATCTTTAAGAAGAGAACAGGCCTCATCTTTAAGAAGAGAACAGGCCTCACCTTTAAGAGGATAACAGGCCTCACCTTTAAGAGGAGAACAGGCCTCACCTTTAAGAAGAGAACGGGCCTCATCTTTAAGAGGAGAACAGGCCTCACCTTTAAGAAGAGAACGGGCCTCATCTTTAAGAGGAGAACAGGCCTCATCTTTAAGAGGAGAACAGGCCTCATCTTTAAGAAGAGAACAGGCCTCATCTTTAGACGACAGAGAGGTGATCAACAGAGCAGCTGAGACCCTTACTGTGCTACATTGTGCTACATTGTGTCCAGATCAGCTCTCTGATTCGACGCTGCTACAATAAACACAGTTTGGGGTGTTTTTGTCCAATCCAACACGAGCTGGATTAACCCTTAACCAACGTGATGTTGTTTCCTCTCACAGAGTGAGACGACAAAACTACTTGGATATTAAAATCACAAAATAAAACCAAAATAAAACCAGACCAAAAACCAAACGACGAGTTCAATCATAAAACCATATTTCTGTGTACTCATTCAGGAAGATTTCGGGATTTATTCATTAAAAATGGTCAGCCTGTATTCTATATTCTGAATAGGAGGCATCCTGATTAGATGCCCGAACCACCTCAGCTGACTCCTTTAGACACAAAGGAGCAGAGCCTCAACTCCAAGTTCCAAGACTGGAATCATAATATGATAGATGATAGTTTGCGACTCGAAATATTCACGAATTCACACACACACACACACACACACGCACACACACACACACACACACACAGCTTATCACTTCATCTCTAATAAAAACATGAATCGATACATTTTAAAGCTTTGATATATATGTGTATATATGCGCATACATGTATATAAATACATCTACATAATGTGCTGAATAAATACACACATATATATGTATATATATGTATACACAATGTGACTAAGTCTTCTTTTTTTATGTGTTGTTGTTGTTGTTGTTTTTCTTCTATACATGTTGTTGTTGTTGTTGTTGTTGTTGTTGTTGTTGTTTTTCTTCTTCTTTTTCAATACTTGTTGTTCTTCTTCTTTTTACATGCTGTTGCTGTTGTTCTTTACCTTCCTCTTTTCCCTTTTCTACTTACTTCTTCAGTTCTCAGCTCAGAGAATAATTATGTTTCATTAACGAGGCAATCTCAAAGTCAAGAGTTAAACTGACTTGAGTTAAACTCACTCCGGCAGAACTGGGAGCAATGGGAGGAGAACCCAACAGAAGTCTCTTTGGATCAACTGGTAGAAGGAATCCTGATGTAAAACCCTCCAGAGCCGCTTAAAAACATTTTTAATGAAGAACAACGGCTCTCTTCTGTGCCTCTTAATAATAACAATAATAATAATAACAATATGAATAAAAGAGTGAGGACTCACATGAGATCACTGGAGGATCATCCTCCTGCTCCTCAAAGTCTGAGAGAACTTTCTGTCGCTCAAAACTTTTCAGACTCAAAATCAGACAAAATCCAAAATGCGCCTCGCGACGCGTAAAAGTGTCCAAAGTCTGGAAAGACGGAGCGAGACTGGGCGAGAGAGAGAGAGAGAGAGAGAGAGAGAGAGAGAGAGAGAGAGAGAGAGAGAGAGAGAGAGAGAGAGAGAGAGAGAGAGAGAGAGAGAGAGAGACGCGCTTCTCTGGCCCGGACGGCCCGGCGGGGTGGAGACGCTTCTTCCACGGTGAAAAAGAGAATCAAGCTACGGAGAACGGGTCAGGGCATTTCCGGTCAACAAAACAAGGGATCCGGACATTTTCAAAATAAAAGCAGTCAGACGACTTTAGTCCTAGTACATCTCAGAGGGAAATCATGTACTTTTACTGCAGCACATTTGTCTCACAAACTACTTGTATTTAGATTCATAGTATTACTAATGTACTCAGTAAAACACAGAGGAAAAACTACCACAAGGAAGAAAACAGAGCAGTGAGACAGGAAGAAAACAGCAGTGAGACAGGACAAACAGAAAAGCAGATGGTGAAAAAGACAGGCACTGGAGGAATTTGCAGGACAGAGACAGACAGACAATAATAAAATCATATAAAAACATTACATCAATTATGTCGATAAAATATTTTTTCTTATGATCAGTGTTTTAAAATAAACAACTCAATCGTCGCCAGAAGTATGTTGCTCTATGTTGCTCTTTGTTGCTCATAGTTGCTTTTTGCTGCTTCATTGCTCTTTGCAGGTTTCTTTCAAACTTGTGATTTGTTGAATATTGACATTTCTGTTTCATTAATACGTTTGAATCCGTATTTAATTAAAATAAAGTAAAATTCAAAGAAATTCACCTGAATCCAGAAAGCCAGAGCAGATTTTATTTATTCAAAACCTGAGCATTGATTCCATTTCAAATGTAAAATAAAGATATTTTATTACCTAAATAAACCAGAAGAGATCAAATGAAAAATAAATAAAAATCTCTCAAACATTAAAGATATTAAATAAAAAAACTCAGACGAGACAGTTGAGCATCATGCTTTTTGTTGCTCTATGTTGCTCCTTGTTGCTCTATGATGCTCTTTGCTCTATCTTGCTTTGTGTTGCTCTTTGCAGGTTTCTTTAAAACGTGTGATTTGTTGAATGTTGACGTTTCTGTTTCATAAATACGTTTCAATCCATATTTAATTAAAATAAAGTAAAATTCAAAGATATTAACCTGAATCCAGAAAACCAGAGCAGGGTCCTATTGCTCATACCTGGCTTAATGAGTTAGCGAGCAAGATCGCCAAGGAATCATTTATTTACGAGAGCTTCTCAAGCCGCGGACATTGAACATCACAGACACAGACTATCAGCCGCTGCATGCCGCTGTTCTTAAGTTTATTTAGCGCTTAAGAAACTTATGGATGTGTTGAAAGCACTCATAATTATATGACAGTGTTATAAGTACACCATACATATCATGTACGCATTTAACTTGTCTGATATATTTGCGATGCTTGTGTCTCGCAGCGGGGGCGCTGTTAAACTGCGTTCACAGCAAACACGTTGCTGCGAATGATTAAGGTCTTGACTTCCTCATATGCCTTCATGATCATCTCCTGCTTCTCAGTGGATTAATAAAAAGAGGTTCCTCTGAGTTTATTTGCCATTGTACTGTTAGAACATCGTGGTGTCAGTGCTCCATTATTATCCCTTCTGAAGAGGAACGGGCACGCGCATTTGTCCAGATGACTGACGTCTGGTTAGAATTAACGAGACCGTTTCAGCACGGATCTTCCGTGGAGAAACCGAGTTAGCCTGACGTCAATCATATCGCTAATTTAAGGTGGATAATAGGATATTTGCTCGACTTTGTTGAACCACGTACGAGAAATAGGGCCCAGATCGTATTTCTCAAAACCTGAACATTGATTCCATTTATCTCTTTACACTTGTGCCTTAGGACAATGGTGCCTCATTATATAGAGCTGAGATTGTTCTGCAGTTTTTGATGTAACACATGGGTATATATCTCATGTGCAAGTGACTTTAAAAATTAATTTAGTAATTTAATAAAATTTAAGAAATTATTTAAAATCAAGAAAAAAGGCCTAGGACCCTGAAGGGTTAAAAAGTTAAATGAAGATATTTTATGACCTAAATAAACCGGAAGAGATCAAATGAAAAATAAATAAAAACCTCTCAAACATCAAAGATATTAAATAAAAAACTCAGACGAGACAGTTAAGCATCATTTCAAGTATTTTATTCAAACTGAGTCCGACAGAAGAGATCTTTGTGAAAAGAGAAGTTCAGCGAAATTTAAACGTTAAATAATAATACACCCAGTAAACAGCAGCTTTGTTTGTTAAATTAGAGTTGAATTGACTCCCGTTAGCTCATCACGCAGCATATGAGCTAATCCCCGCTCCACCCCTATACACGTCACATGGCTGATCGTTTTATTCTGGCGGGAGCACAGGAGGAAGTCAGGTGACGTAGAACAAATGCTCCATTGGTGGCGGAGGAGTGAAACCGGAAGTCAACGTTGAGTTATTTTACTTTTGTTATGGAACAAACAACCATCTGACAATCTCCTGAACATCAAAGGTCACAGCACGTTCGGTCAGCATCAAACCCCCGGTCACGCCGGAGTGTTTTTGTAGGAACATTTTAGACGCGCACAAAAAATGAAACTATTCTCGGCTCTTGAGCGCCACAGACCGAATGTCACACTTTGTGTCAAAATCTGGACCATTACAATAAGCTTAGCTTAGCATAAAGACTGGGAGCAGGGGGAAACAGCTAGCCGGCGTCCGGCACTGACTCACGTCGAGTCTTTTGAATCCGAATAAAAACTGATCGGAGAACCGAAAAAAGAAAAAAAAACGGCTGGCTGTTCCCACTTAATTCCTCTCTTTATGCTAAGCTAAGCTAACGGCCATCTGGCTCTACCATTAGCACTTTTATTTTTTACGTTTTGTTTTCATGCAACGGACCACAGCAGCAACATAAAAAGACAGATTCTTGTTACATTTTTTCAAACTTTTGATATTTAATTGTTCAAAAGGGAGCTGAAACAAAACAAAACAAAAATATTTTTAATGCAACGTGCAGCGATGCATCTGAAAGAAGCCAACAGGCGTCAACAACGGAGCTTTGATCTTTGAGTTCTGATAATTAATAAGCAGTCAGTCAGTCAGCCGACACAGGCGGCCATTGTTGCAGACTGATTTCCATCATGTCCACCGACGCCAAGCTGAGAGAGAGAGAGAGAGAGAGAGAGAGAGAGAGAGAGAGAGAGAGAGAGAGAGAGAGAGAGAGAGAGAGAGAGAGAGAGTGTAGAAAAGAGGGACAAAGGCTTCATTCTCTGCCGGTGGTGAGCAGCTTTAGGGCCTTCTGGAGGTTCTGGACCGCCGTGCCCACGTCCTCGTACTGCAGCGCACTGCCCGCGTACTTGCAGTACTTCTGGGCCTTGGTGAAGTCCTCCGGAGTGAGATGGACACCGCCTGCAGGGGAGGAAGAGGGGGAGGAGTCAGATACTTAATGCAGTCCGATCGGAGGCGGCGTGAGCAGGAATCTCTCACAATGACGGGATTGATTCAGACAGCAGAAAGAAAGCATGAAACTGTCGGAGGAAGTTTCCTCAAGTAGGCACGGAAAAGCTGAAAAGATGGGGGGACCCGGTCCTCTCTGAAGCAGGAACACAAGGCTCCTCATGGGTCCACGTGGCAGGCGGTTGTTTGTAAATAAAACTCTTCAGATAAATGTTCATTCAAAGCTCAAAGAACACTTAAAGCAGCAAATCATCATGTAGAGAAGCGGGAAACAAACATTTTGTATAAAAGTAACAAACATCCGTTTAATAACGTTCTGTCGGGTTTCACGCTTCAGAAAAGAAAGCAGGAAATATAAAAGGTCACGAACAGAAGACTATGGTTTAAAGGAGCGCACACCTCGGCATCACCTGTCGGCCCTCGGGGGATTGTGGGTAATTTATGATGGAGAGGAACCTGCTGCGAAGTGGTTTTGAAGAAGGACTGGTCTGTAATCCAGAGGGGGTGTGTGTGAGAGAGTGTGTGTGTGTGTGTCTGTGAGTCTGTGTGTGTATGTGTCTGTTTGTGTGTGTGTGTGAGGCATCGAACCCACGGAGTGTCACAAGGCACGGTTTAAAGCAGGGGTCTCAAACTCCACCGCTGGTATTGTGATCTCATCGGAGGGCCACACAGAAAGCGCAATATATTTGTTTATATATATATATATATATTTTTTTTTTTCTTCTTAATAACTTATTGAAACTGCACCGAACCAACAAATGTAATCCCTGAATATATTTGTACTTTATTCTATTTCTTGCCAGACACCTGGCAGCGCTTTTGCTGAGCCACATTGACCCTGATCGAGGTCACAGTGAAACTCTGAGTACAGCTTCACGATGGGCATCACTAAGCCTGGACCTGTACTTGCATTTATTAAAGTTCATAGTCGAGAAAGGTTTCTCACAGATATATGCTTCCATACAGGTACATAAAGGTACATATAGGCCTAGACTGCTGGGGGACATCTTAGGATACCTGAGCTCCTCCTCTCCTTCTCTTCCTCTTTCGCTCCTCCTCTCCTCTTCTCCTCTTCTTTCTCTCCTTCTGGATAAATGATTGTCTCTTCAATGCATATTACTAACTCTACTTTCTTTTTCCATGGATTCGTGGCTGCCTGGAAGAACCCCGGTCCTCCCCCTGGTTCCGGGTCCTCCCCCCTGCCATGGATCGTGGCTGACTGGAACCGGTCCTGCCTACTGCCATGGCCCTGCTGATGGAACCGGCCTGGAACAAGGCCTGCCAGCTGCCATGGCCCTGCTGATGCCCCTCCTCTCTACCTCCTTCTGCTTAATGGATCGTGGCTATCTGGATCGTGGACTATGCCTACTACTCATTATATGAATCATTTCTGTCACATTCATTGAATGTGCTGTAACTCCGTTACGTTATTCATTCTGGCCACATGACATCTATTGCTTCTGTCCATTCGGGGAAAGGGATCCTCCTCTGTTGCTCTCCCTCAGGTTTCTTCCCCTTTTTCCCTGTGAAAGGGTTTTTACTATCTTTATTGGGGCAGTTTTTCCTGATCCGATGTGAGGTCCCGGGACAGGTATGTTATGTGTACAGATTGTAAAACCCTCCGAGGCAAACTTGTATTTGTGATGTTGGGCTATATAAAATAAACTGAATTGAATTGAATTACCCGACTGATCACTTTTGTCTGCTCAGGGAAGGATGGAGGTAATTCTCTCAGAAATGGTCCAGTCATGTCTGGTTTTCCTTGTGCCTCTGAATTTAGCTTTTAGATCACTGTTGCACTGCAAGTCAATAAGTTCCATTTGCAACATACTCAGGACTGAGAAATGACTTCATACTACAGATCAAGCTTCATGGGGTGTGTTAATAATACAACAGTTTTTGTTTTCAAACAAAATATTTACTATATATTTGAGTCAAAATATGTTCTATAGAAAAACAAACTATTTACAATGTTTAAACAATGTGCATGTTTCAGTTTAGTTTTTTCAACAGTTTTCAGAACAAGAACCACATATGTACTATATGTACTGTATCTATGTGTGTACTATGTACTCTGTATATATGTGTGTACTATGTACTCTGTATGTGTGTATGTGTGTACTGTGTACTCTTTACCAGCGCATGGTCGTGTGTCGAGTAGCGCAGAGTAAAACTGAACAGCTGAGCGCAGCAGAGCTGCCATCTCTCTGTGGCCAGTGTTGATTTTTTTAGTACACTGCAAGTGTGTTGTCTGTCTGAATAAAAATCAGTGTATCTTTGCAGCGTATGTGGTATGTAGGTCCTTAGGGATTTCCTGAGTGTTCATTGCGTAGTTTTACACAAAATGTCGACTGACACCTGAATCAACAAATCACCGTGAAAGGTGGAGCTCGACACAGACGCCTCTGGCTGTGTGCTCCTATGAGAGGCAGTATGATCACACAGAGAAGTGGGGCGGAACCTCCAGACTTTGGCGCATCTAGTAGCATCTGAAGCTTCATGGAGCTATTAATAGAAACGTCCAGTAAACTTTATCTTACGGGGCCGTAGAAAAGTGCGCGGGACGCACAAACACTAAACTTTGATGTCAAGTAGGGGGCCACAAACGATCGGCTTGCGGCCCGCTAGTTTGAGATCCCTGGTTTAAAGCTTCGAGGATGACTTTCCTTTTCTTATTCATGATTATTTAGTTCTGCTCAACTATTGTGACGTTCACACAGAAATTGTAAAAGAACAAAAACATAAATCTCTCCAGTAGAACAGAGTTCAGACTCCAGCAAAGATAGAGAGATAGGAGGCAAGGAGACAATAGAGAGGAGACGAGGAGAAGAGAGAGGAGACAAGGAGAAGAGAGAGAGAGGACACAATAGAGAGGAAAAGAGAGAGGAGACAATGAAACAAGAGAGAGGAGATGGGGAGAAGAGAGGAGACAGCAAAACGAGAGAGGAGGAAACAAGGAAACAAAGGAAACTAGAGAGAGGAGACAAGGAAACAGAGGAAACAAGAGGGAGGAGACAAGGAAACAAGAGAGAGGATAAGAAAGAGAGGAGACAAGAAAACAAAGGAAACTAGAGAGAGGAGACAAGGAAACGAGAGAGAGGAGACAAGAAATAGAGGAAACGAGAGAGAGGAGACAAGAAACAGAGGAAACAAGAGAGACAAGAGAGAGGAGACAAGAAGGAAACAGAGGAAACGAGAGACAGGAGACAAGGAAAAAAGAAGGAAACAGAGGAAATGAGAGAGGAGACAATGAAACAGAGGGAAACAAGTGAAAGGAGAAGGCAAGGAGACAAAAAAACAAGAGAGAGGAGACAAGGAAAAGGAGGAAATGAAAAATAGGACACAAGGAAACGAGAGAGGAGAAAAGGAGACAAGGAAATGAGAGTGGAGACAAGGAAACAGAGGAAACGAGAGAGAGACGAGAAGGAAACAGAGGAAACGTGAGAGGAATTGTGAGAGGATCAAGGAGACGAGAGAGAGGAGACAAGAAAGAGACAGAGGAAATGAGAGAGAGGAGAAAAGGAAACAGAGGAAACGAGTGAAAGGAGAAGACAAGGAAACATGAGAGAGGAAACAAGGAAAAGGAGGAAATGAAAAAGAGGAGACAAGGAAACAAGAGAGGAGAAAAGAGACAAGGAAAAGGAGGAAATGAAAAAGAGGAGACAAGGAAACGAGAGAGGAGAAAAGGAGACAAAGAAACGAAAGAGAGGAGACAAGGAAACAGAGGAAGCGAGTGAGAGGAGAAAAAGGAAACAGTCCCTGGAGGTCTGCAGCTGGTTCCTCTCAGACCTCCACCCATCAGAGTCCCTAGAGGTCTGCAACTCAGCCTGGAGCAGCTGGGTGGGACCCTCATTCAGATACAGGACTCTAGTGAGTTATAGGACCCAGAAACCCCCTCAGATCCACCCACAACATCTCCTCTCCTCCTCCTCATCTCCTTTCCTCTCCTTGTTTTCACCTCTCGTATTCAAACCCTCTTTCAGTTTTGAGCCTCTTCTCTTGTCCTCGTCTTCTCCTCCAGCATTGATTCCTCGTCTCCTCTTCCTCGTCCTCTAAACACACGGGTTCTCTATTCGCTGTCAGAGCTCCATTTACAACTTGTGATATAATAATATACATTATAGTATACTATTAATATATAATATCATATATAATAATGAACAATAGAACAAAGTGCTGCAGAGTCTCGATTAATAAAAAGGTTTCAATTTGTAAAATAACTGAAACGTTGACGAGATGTTTTGTCTTTTTAACTGATGAGAAAAAAGATGCAATTTATTTTCACTGAGTAACATCTGAATAATTTAATTTATTCTCTCCGGATGAACACATTGTTTCATTTTGTAACTTTGAAATGGAGGTTTGCCTCTTTCTCTCCTCTCCTTCCCTCCTTCTATCTTCCTCTCCTTCCCACCTCTCCCCCACTGCCTCCTACTTCCTCTAAGTGGAACCAGCCCTCCACCCCCCAACACATGAAGTCTCACGTCCTCCCACAATGCACGTCCTCCCACAATGCACCTGTGCTGTACCGGAGCCCGAGGGTTAGAGTATCAGAACTCTGATCCACAGGGAACTACTTTTCTTCTGTTGGGTGGAGTTTGGCTCCAGTTAAACCAGAACCATCTGCACAGCTCCGTGAAACCAGTTCAAACTGGTTTCCCTCTGACTGGTCTCTCTTTCTAAAGACAAGCCTGTATTCTAGAGGAGTTCTCATTCTGCAGGAATGTCCTTACATTCAAAATGTCGTCACTTGTCGAGAGTTGAGATCTGAACACAAACAAACACGTTGATGTATTTGTCACGTCAGCTCTTCTGCAGGGATTTGAACCCAAACCTCCATCTTTAGGTAGTTTAAGACTGAGGTTTATTTTGAGAAACGGGAAGTATATTTAAGATATCAAATAGGAATGACATCATAGGAATGACATCATGGGAATGACATCATAGGAATGACGTCATAAGAATGACATCATAGGAATGACATCACGTGTCAAACAAACACAGGATTTTTACCCAAAAGGACGCTGTTCGGTTCCTGTGCGAGACGAAAAGTTTACTGTGGGTGCATCCCAAGTCTCTAAATTGCATCCCCGTTTCCCTCACTTGCGTCCTTTCCTTGTGTCTTAGTCCCTCCTACCACGGATGCATAGAGAGACGCAAGGAAACCAAGCAGGGAGAGAAGACGCGAGAAAATATGTTTTAATAGACATGAGACGTCCTTTCCTCTGAAGCGTCACGTGAAGCGACGTCGGTTTCTGATGACTGCTGCCGCCTGACAGCTGATCACATCTGATCAGCTGTCAGTTGCTTTAACAGCTGATGGAGTTTTGTCCGGAGAGTTGTTAGCGAACATTCCAATAAAAATGCACTTAAAATATTGATAAAAATGAGCGTTTGTTTTCAGTTGATTTAATGGTGTTAAACTACTACTTATATTAATAAAGACAACGTTATCATCAGTGTCAGAGTGGAGATGTTTTCTCTGTCGTCTGTTACCATTTAATAAACTGCATTGAGTAATTTTATACTGTGTTCTGTATCCTGCTTATACACGCAGGATCGGTTTCTACCGGCGGAATGCGTCTTATTTATTTATTTATTATTTACGTCGGTATGTTTTGAAATTCTGATTGTGACATCATTATAAAATAACCCACAATATAAATATGTTTTCTCTTCATTACGTGTTGTAAAAAGTGTTTCCTCTCTCCAGCTCTCTCTGATTTTAATTACATACATAATAAAAGTTATTGAGGGAAACAACAGATCAAATCTTTGAAGACAGTTGCTTGTGGTCCTTTTGTTGTTCAGACCTACAATGAACACACTTTAACCAGATGGCGAATAAGAAAAGATATAATATATAACTTGAGTTTAATCTGTGATCGTCTCTGGGAGGAAACGAGGACATGAGAGAGAGGAGACAAGGAAACGAGAGAGAAAGCAACTTTTAGAGATTCATTTAGATTATATCTGCTTGTTGTATCTTTAAGTTTGTGTCAGACACAGAGCTGCAGCTGTAAATATCATCTCAGAATGCACCAACAATTGTGAAACCCACTTTGAGGACCTGGTCTCTGTCGTCCACTTTGAGGAGCAGAGCGGAGCTCCAGAGAAAGACTCTCCTGGCTGAGTAACACTTATAAAAACCTTCTTCAAAAGGAAAGAAATTATTGAATGAAGTTGCACCATGTGCTCCAATCCCCTGCTGACGCCTCCTGCTCCAAAAGAAAACACGCTGCCTGGATCCTCCCAATGACGGGAAGAGGTGAGGAGGAGAAATAGTGGACGTTAACAAAGGAGCTAGTGATAATAAAACGGTTTTCTAAAGACTACATCATGAATATTAAAGAGTTTACAGCTTTAGTTCAAAGAATGGATGAAACAGCAGAACAGCTGATTTTGTATTCCCTCTTTAATTGATGAAATAAATGTAATTAAACATTTTTTTCACATTTTAAAATAATAATGCCGTCAGATCTTTGCAGCTTCTGTCTTTTTTCAAAACGTTTTCGTGGATCATTTCTGGAGTGTTTCTTCACATTTCAAGCTATTTCGTGACGTACTGTAATTTGAGATGTTCAAATCCACGTGCTATGAATATTAAACCATTTATCAGCGCTTCTCTGATTTGTGGTCACATGACTGTTGGGCTCAGATGAATCCATCATAACGTCATAGTTTCACTGAGGAGCTCAGAGTTTAATGTTTTAACACAATCTGGTGAAAGTAAACGGAGACTATAATGAAGACCCTCCATTACCCTTCACTCAACTGATTGGAGTAAAAACTGTTTCTTGGTGCAGTCAAATAAGATGCAATGTGTTCAAGTAATTTACATCTGTTGTGTCTCCTCTCTGGGGTGTTCCATCTAAAAGAGTCCCTGGGGTGCCTGAGAACCAATTCATGGTTCAGGGAGATACGTGATAATTAGTAGAGGGGGGTTTGTTGATTTGATGTGAAGTTGATTTCCCTCTGTCGGGCTTTATATGATCTCTATGGTGACGTGTGGCATCAATAGAGATCATGCAGATTATTGATATTCGGGGATAGGAATGTATTTAATATGTATTATGGTATAGGTATATATGTGTTCAAGGCAGGGGCAGAGGTACCTGTTCTGTGGTGGGGTCGAGGGCCTAATCCAGGGGTCAGCAACCTTTCCTATCCAAAGAGTCATTTTGCCCTTTTTTCCACACAAAAAAATGTATCTGCAGCCACAAAAGCTATTTGATATCACAGCTTCTGAAGTTTTATACATAGTCATAATATATATATACAAAAAACTATAGTTTGTTGTATTTATGAAATTATAGTACAAGAATAAAGACAATTTTTGACATTGTATTGCTATTTTACCTGTTTATAACTATCAAACTCTTATGAAGAGGAGACAAATGTGTCGGTTACATTGAGATCAATTAAAAGCACAACTATGCAAACCTTGAATACTGTCTATAAATGTGGCTCATGTGGTAGAGTTTTCGCCCTGCAATCACAAGGTAGCAGGTTCAATCCCCATCTTCACGTGAGTTTTACATTTTAAACGCATATCTTTTGCTACGTGAGCTCCGCAAACGGAGGAGGATGGATCCGTCTTTACTAGCAGATTGACACCTTTCAGCAGATGCTTGTTCTGGAAGAGTCTTTCAACATTACATTTTTAGTTTTTTGCTAATTTCTCACCACATATCAAGCAGACAGGTCAGCAGCATCGTTGGCAGTAAAAGCAAATGAATACATCCACGCAAAATTAAACGCTCCACTTTCCTCCGTGACTTTTTTTTTTTCTTTATTTATCTGTTGATAGTTTAGCGAGGGCGGGGCTCTGAATCACGAGTAGCCACCTGCAAGGAAAGAGGCTTGACAGCTACGTGACAGGATGTGATGCATATTTTAGTTAAAAAAATATTTAAACATTTATTTAGATTTTTAGTGACCCAATATTACCTAAAACTCCAAGATAAGAGGAATTCCCTTTGAAAGTTTGGGAAAAAAAAAAAAAAGAATAAAATAAAAACGTCTTTTTTTGTGTCAAAGCCTCAGGGAGCCGCAACAGACGGGCTAAAGAGCCGCGGGTTGCCGACCCCTGTCCTAATCAGTAGCAGGCTATATAAAGCTGCCTCATGCCATAGCGCTGGGTTCTTTGGTGCTGGGACCACATGCTGCCGTGTCCTGGTTGTCTTAATGTTGGGGAAATAAACACCTGATTGGCCACCATGTAAACTTCTGTGTCGAGCTTCCTGCTTCCAAAATCCAACCGCTATATGGCCATCCTAACGTTTTGATGAAATATCACAACTTTAAGCTTTGTTTCGGTTTAATTTTTGATAGAAGCTTTCGTTGCACATGATGTGTTGGAGGACAGTCGTAAATATGAAAATCTGACAATATCAATCTTTTTTACAGCTTCTGTCTGTGATAAACGGTGAAGTTTGGACGAAACCTGCTTTTGAACCCGTCGGAGGGTTCTGGGGTTCAGAGGGTGAAGTTTGGGTCCTTTGATCCGATCTGATGTACGTTCCATCAGAGGGACATGACACATCTGTACAAGCCGGGAGGTCTGATGGCGTATACTTTCTAATATGTTGTCTCATAACCTCATAGCAATCTGACGGTTCAAGGGTTCAATTAGAGCTTAAAAAAATGGGATGGATCAAAAGGTGGCAGCCGTTGATTGAGGCAGTGCAGCGTGCTTCATGAGCCGAGAGCGCTAAACCGATATCCACATGTTTTTGTCACTAAGCTAAAAGAGGACTAGTGTCCTAGTGAAGACGCTTAGTCGTCTCCTCCACTTAGCTGAAGGAGGACTAGTGTCCTAGTGAAGACGCTTAGTCGTCTCCTCCACTAAGCTGAAGGAGGACTAGTGTCCTAGTGAGTACTTAGTTGTCTCCTCCACTAAGCTAAAGGACTTAAATTAATAAAAAGGTCCTCATGCAGTCGCATGAAGAGGAACAAAGCATGTAGAGCCAATTGGCTCATTTGATTTGTTTTAATAAATTAAGCTCTGCATGCTTCGTTTCTCTTCATCCAGAGCAGCTACTGGAGTCTCGCGGTCTGCAGAGAAGGAGTTTCTCCTCCTCGCCGCCTTGGCGGCTCTGTTCGGATGAATCATGCAGAGGTTGAGTTATTCGCCTCAGCCACTTATCCAGTTAACTTTCTGCTGAGCGTGCTTTCTCATCTTTGTGAAGAGAGAAAACATATCTACTGCGTCGCCAATATTCAGCTCAACCATCAGAACTCACTGAGCGGCTTCTGAAGCTACGTCAGGCGCCTCAAAGAGTCCATTCATGCTACATGGACGCTGCTACCCAGCGGTAGGCAGCGAACCTACGATTACAAGCCAACAAAGACGTGGAGAGAGGGAGCATTTTGACACTTCCTGTTCCTCTGTCTGTGTTTAACACAAACGTTTAGTTCTCTGATATATAAAACGCGTCAGTGAACGCCCCTCTGGTGAGTCTAAAGGAGACAACTAAGCGTCCTCACTAGGACACTAGTCCTCCTTTAGCTTAGTGGAGGAGCTTCTTACCTTACGTCAGTCAAGATTATCTTGATGAACTGAACTTGGAAGAATCATAATTATTGTTAATAATCCAGAATCCAAAGGAAGGATCCGATTGGCCAAACCAGAACCATCTTGCTGACCTGAGCAATGAAACAACGATCTTCCAGACGAATGAGCAGCGACACATCGAACGTAACATGATTAAGTTCCAAAACCTTCACCACGTGTCTCGTCGTTGTTGACGAAGGAAGAACAGGAAGAGTGAATTATAGGTTACGGATCTCCTCCTCTCCCTCTGTTGCTGACCACCAGCTGCTAATGGCAGTCTAGACAGCAGGTGAGCGGCGTCGGTGAGGATGTAATGATGGGTTTGATGCCCGACGGCCAACCGGGACCAATCAGACGGCGTCCATCGGCAGCAGGTGTTTCGTACGGAGGGAAAATGGCTTTAAACGGTCCCAGAAATGGGTTTGAATCTGGATTGAAAGGTTATCAATAAAAGACGTCGATCTCCAATCAAATCTTGTTGTTCTTTTTTCCAAATCTTTGAAGTATACATTCAGTCTATGAGAGACTCAGTATTCTTCTAATATTTGGTATTTTTTATGATGCTGCTGTTTTTAAGAGTCTTGAAGGATGATCTTTTATTCCAATCAAATAAATCATAGAAGATGATCAGCTGAAGAGATTTACATAACTTTTGATATATCCAGCTGTTTCAGAAATACAGGTCTCAACTGAATGGCTGAGTTTTGTTACGAATGTTATGAATCTGATCGGATTCTAGAAGGGATTCGGATGCGAGAGCACACAATACTTCATTCGGCGATGAAGTGGTATTTTTTTAAACACATTTCACCTCTAAAGTCCCGGTGAAAAGGAAGTCGTCGAAGGGGAAAGAGAAAAGACTGAAGCTGAATCTTTTGAGATTCCATCAGAGGTTTAGGATCCAGAAGGACTGGGATTTGAAGCTGGTTTCAGAATCGATTAAATACCATCGAACCCCTGACCCAAACCACCAGCAGACCTCGTCATCTTGCTGCTCTCCTCTCTGCCCGCCCTCAAACATCAGAGAGTCGAAGACACCAGGTGAACTCAAAAGACTTAAAAAAGCCTTCAAAGACAACACGGGACGGACTAGACGTGACTCTGCTGCCAAATATTCCAAACACTGAAAAGGTCCTGAGAAAACACAAACTGTGCATGAAGGAGAGGAGGAACGTTAATGTGACCCTGAAGAACCTCAGAGGGAAATCTCCAGAGACGTTCATGAGAGGCTCAACTGACCACGTGAGAGGTACTGTGCTAGTCATTTTATACATACATTATATATATATATATGTATATAAATATATATATTTAGCTCTCTGATCAGTTTTAGTTTGGTTTCACTAAAAAGAAAGACAGCTGGAAAAAGAATCATGTAAGCATCGTTTGTTAGTGCACGTGTGCATGCGTGCGCGCGTGTGTGCACATATGTGCATGTGTGTGTGTGTGCATGCATGTGTGTGTGCATGCATGTGTGTGTGTGCATGTTTGTGCGTGCATGGGTGTGCGTACATGCGTGTCCATGTGTGTGTGTGCGTATGTGTGTGCGTGCATGCGTGTGTATGCAAGTGTGTGTGCATGTGTCTGTGTACGTATGTGTCTTCTTACCCTGCTGCTGGGCGTTGAGCAGTGCGGGGTCCACTGATCTGGGAACAGGAACTGGTTTAACTGCTTCTGTTGGTCAACAAAAACACTTGGGTTATTAGTTTTTTATTTAATAATAAAATGACATTGTTTTCACAAATGTTAGTGTAAGCAATCTGACTCAAGAGAGGAAAAGGGGCGGAGCTTATAGGCACTGGAAGCGCACTTCAAAAGGTGGGGAATAAAAGAACGCCGGGTGGCTAGATCAGAACACAGCAGAAGACCTGCGACAACAGCAGGCAGCAGGTAAGAGTGGCGAACTTTATAAGTGACGGACTTTGTTGATGATCACTGCCACCACCAGCTTGATTAGGGCAAACGCTAAATACGTCACGGGGCTCCGCAGCCCATTCACGTGTGGCAAAAGTGAAATGTTTGTTGACATGTTGGTGGAGGCACAGCTGGGGACTGTATGTGGTGACGTAGGTTGTGTGTAGACAGAATGCACAGGCGCTGGATCACGTATTGAAAGTGTTTGCTGGCATATTGAAATGTGTGTTTTTTCAGTTTCTTATTTAAAGGTTTTTCACCTCTCTTTTTGCTGCATGGAGCTTTGCTCGAATGGAGCTTTCTTCAGTGAAGTGGAATGACTAGGAATGACTTGATAAACTGAACCTCAAGAATAAAAGGAGAGATAAAAAAGGAAAAGTTGTTTTGTCATTGGAGTGGAATCCAGTTAAAATCTGTGTAGATGGGTCAATCCCATTCAAGTGGGGAAATGCGGTAGGTCAGAAGCCGGAACTTGACAACGAGAGAGAAATGAACATTTAACAGACACAGGTTCAAGCTGAACTGAATCCATCACCTGGAAAGAGAACTCCCTCTTATTAATTATGAAATAATTACATGTAAACTGAGCAAGTTCACACACCAAGGTCAACCTGGCCTCTCTTCATCTCGTCTTCCTCAATGCAGCAACATGAGTGTTTCCTGAGTGTCGTAACCTTTAGTCTTTACATTCTGATTCATCTCAAGGGAACTAAGAGTCCTCCAGAAAAACACGTAACACCTCTCAGCACCTTCATGTCAACATCACAATTATTATTATTATTATTATATTCTGACCAAAGATAAGATCCTCACTCTCCTGTGTGTGTGTGTGTGTGTGTGTGTGTGTGTGTGTGTGTGTGTGTGTGTGTGTGTGTGTGTGTGTGTGTGTGTGTGTGTGTGTTCTTGCACCACTGGGACACATTATTACTAATATCTGATAGTTATGATAACGGCCCCGCCCTTCTTTCCAGGAAACACATCCCAGCTGGACTTCTCTTTACTGAAGGATCAGCAGCTTTACCACGTCATCATTAAACTGATTCACAGTACGTTGTGGGGACATATGTACCTGTGGGACACTGATTTAGAGGACGTTGTGGGGACACACACTTGTACCTGTGGGATACAGATTCAGAGGACGTTGTGGACACACACACACACACATGTACCTATAGGACACAGATTCAGAGGACGTTGGGGCGACACACACATACCTGTGGGACACTGATTCACAGGACGTTGTGGGGACCCACACTTGTACTTGTGGGACACCGATTCAGAGGACGTTGTGGGGACACACACATGTAACTGTGGGACACCAACACACACACACATACCTGTGGGCGGAGGCAGCTCGGCTGGAGTGTTGGCTGGTGCGTGGGCCCCCGGTGGGATGTGGATGTTATTAAGGTTGGTGTTGGAGGGACCAGATGGCCCCGATCCTGGCCCGGGAGTGAAGCCCAGCCCCGGTCCGGCACCCGGACCCAGACTCTGGTCCTGTTCCTCGAAGGACCCCGAAGGAGGCCCTCCCCTGAAGGACGCCCCGTGGGAGAACCCCCCCGCTCCGTACTCATCTACCAGAGAGAGACCACGACGACAGGTTTGAGACCCGTGGTGCCAATTCAAGACAATAAAGGAATGGAGGGCGGAGAGAGAAAACAACTTCCAACCCAGTAAAAATATAAAAAATGTGTTCAGGGACCCAGTTGTTTAAAAAAGTTGTGAAATGTCGCCAACAGTACAGCCATATCCAGTGAGACGGATATGTATATATACACAAACACACTCAAGTTTAGGGATGACAATCTCCCTGAGGAGGCGGAGCCTGGTGGAGCTGGTCATGTGACCCTTGGGATACCTCCAGTAGGACTCCTGGCGGGGCCTCTGCAGCATCTGGACTCACTTTGGCGTTGCACTTGGTGGGCCAGGGATTGCGTCACCCTCCCCCCCCCCCCCCCCAAAGACCCTAAACAGGAATGTATGTTGACACAAACACCTACGAGCTGGCCGACATTTCCGTCCCTGCGGAGGAGACCATGAACGCATCGTCCGTCGTCACTGAGCTGATGGATTCATGGCTTAAGTAAAGGCCAGCTGCTCGGCCACGCCCACTAACATCGGCATGACATCATCACCTCGAGGAACCCTCAGCTGCACGCACACGCACACACACGCTCGTTTCCTCTGTCTCTCACACCCTCTCTTCTCTTGTTTTCTCCCTCTCCCCTTCTTTCCTTCTCTCGCCCTCTCTCCTCCTCTCCTCTCCTCTTTCTCGCTCATCTCCTCCCCTCCGCCTCCTCTCCCTCCTTTTCTCCCAGGATGCACTGGGGTCTGTGTGTCAGTGACTTGAGACGAGTACTTCATCCTGTACAAACCGGGTTCTGCAGCTCGGGTTTCATTCTGTGGTCAAACAGCCTGAAGAGGTTTCACATAAAGTGTTCAAACTCTCAGAGAACAGCTGTTCTCCATTTGAGAGAAGACCCGTCGCAGCTCTGAGCCGTGATTGGTGTTCGCTGGACGGGAAACGAGAGGAAGGGAGGAGACATGCAACATTAAACCAGAGACATTTCTGTCAGACACAAGCAACCCAGTGTTGAGAGATCCAGAAGAAGATCTTCTCATTTTACTGGAGTTAAAGCTCCACTTGTCATGTTTGTGATGAAATGATGTGAAGCTTTGTTGCCCTCAACATGGACGCTGACATGCTTCTACACATTAATACAGACGTTAGGAAACAAGATGGCGACCTCACTACTATGCTTCATGTGTTAAAGCTGCATTATCCCTCCTGACCACCAGGGGGTGACTCCTCTGTTGTATAGAAGTCTATGCTTTAAGGCTGCAACAACTAATCGATAAAATTAGATTATTAAAAGAGTTGGCAACGAATTTCATTATCGATTCATCGTGTCGCGCGATTACTACGCCACTCAATAAATCACGGACATGTTTGAGCGAGGAAAGCACACGGCTACCGGTACCGGCGATCATAACGGGGAATGTGAGGTCTATGGTAAAGACGCGCTGGTAAAGACGGAGAGGGTCTTCTGAGTGAAGCCTTGTGTTTCACGGAGACATGGCTGCACGCAGATTTTCCGGACCACAGCGCGTCGGTGGCCGGCTTCAGGACTGTTCAGGTGGACAGAGACGTTATACTGAGCGGTGAGAAGAGAGGTGGCGGGACTGCAGTGTATGTGAACGAGAGGTGGTGCAATCCCGACCGTGTGTGTGAAAGAGCGTTTCTGTAGCCCGAACATTGAACTGTTAACATTGAACTGTTAGCGTCCGGATTATTTGCCGAGGGAGTTCACGTCCGCCATTGTTGTCGCCGTTTTACGTGCCACCATCAGCTGACGCTTGTATCTTCGGCTAACTTTATTAGCTCAACATTAGCATAACACCAAGACTGTGACTGACAGGTTTGTACAGCTCCAAAAGCGGACTGAACACAGCCCCCTCTGATATCACATACACCTGATCCCTCCACTCTGTATGTCAATAAAATAGTACCATTTCATTACAACGCTGAGGAAGCAGTGGACACCATCCACTCCACTGTGTCTGGACTGAGTCAACAGCCTGGTGCTTTTCTGACAATCTGGTGACTTTAACCACACTGGAGAAAGCTCTGCCAACTTTTCAACAATATGTCAACTGCCCCACAAAAAACAATACAACTCTGAACCTACTGTATGCAAATGCTAAGGATGCATACAGGTCTGATCACGACCTGGTCCTGCTGACACCCAGGTATGTTCCTCTGGTGCAGAGACTGCCTGTGACCACCAGGACTGTTAGGAGGTTAAAGACGCCCTGCAGGACTGCTTTGGGTCAACGGACTGGGATGTGCTGTGTGGACCACATGGGGAGGACATCCACAGCCTGATGGACTGCATCACAGAATATATCAATGCTTTTTTGTTTTTTTATCCGAGTCATCGATTAATCGAAAAAATAATCAACAGATAAATCGATTCTTAAAATAATTTTTAGTTGCAGCCCTAATATGCGCTAAAGCTGCATTCACTCTCCTGACCACCAGAGGGCGACTCCTCTGGTTGCCACATGGCTCAGTGGTGAGCAGGGTCGTCCTTCAATCAGAGGATCGGCTGTTTGATCCCCGCTTCCGCTAGCCCATGTCGATGTGTCCTTGAGCAAGACACTTAACCCTAAATTGCTCCCTTAGCTGCGACTACGGTGTATGAATGAGTGGGTGAATGATTCCTACGTAAACCGTCTTTGAGTATTCAGAAAAGACCTATATAAAATCAAATTATTATTATTATTATTATTCTCTCTCCTGACCACCAAGGGGCGACTCCTTTGGTTGTATACCGTCGTATATGCTTCATGTGTTAAATCTCTCCTATTAATAATAATAATAAAATGAAAGTAAAGAAGTCAGCTGTAAATATAAATATATTCTCCAGTTAGTTGTATTCTATTCTATTTTATTGTGTATAATTAAATATATATATATATATATATATATATATATATATATATATATATATATATATATATATATATATATATATATATATATATATGACTTTAATTTAATTTGTATATATCTCTCATCCCTGTTGCTTCTTTATATATTTGATCTTTTATCTTGTGTGTTTGTATCTTCAATTGTAAGGCGCTACTGATGACGACAAAAAAATTTCCCCTTGGGGATTAATAAAGTATATATTCATTCATTCAGACAGAAAGAAAGAAGGAAACATCTCTTTGTGGACTTCACCGCCTGCCAACAGACGAGTCCAGGTTAGCTTTGAGGACGGTCGGTAAATCTGAGCGCTCAAACAGTCGCATCAGCTGGAGGTAATCTACTGCACATCGCCCATGAACTACGGGACGAAACGGTCGCAGCCAAACCAAAATTGTGTTTCCCGCCCTGTGTTTCTTTTCCACACACACACTTCCTAGAATGCAATGAACTTTAGCGGCTCTTTGGTTGATTAATGTGTTCAGTCAATCTGCTCTGGATCAAGTTCTCTTTCTCCTAAAGGTCACATTCTATGTGGAAGAGAGGCCATAAAGGTCAGGGAAAAAGTTACAGAAATAATGCACGCACGCACGCACGCACGCACGCACGCACACAACAAAAGATTGTCGTTCAAGTTAAAATAACAACTTAAGCACCAAAACGTCCTCGCGTGGGAATCGAATTGTGGTCTCATGGAGGAAAGATCTCGTTTGTTAGATGAACGCTCCTCAATATTTTCATTGGATATCTATGAATTGCAGCCGGTATTTTTCGTAGGTTTTGCAACAAATGCCGGATGAGACCAAGCGGCCGACATGTTCTTCAGACTGTAATCACTTCATTCCCACACACACACACACACACACACACACACACACACACACACACACACACACCCCTTATCTTTCCTGCACCGATACTAACAAAGCACACACACAGAAGGGAGTTGTGAGTTGTGTGTGTCCTCGTTGCTCTTCTTAAAGGGCCAGCGCAGTGGTCTCACCTGCTTCCTCGTCGTCCTCCATGCCGATGGGTCCGGCCTCGGGCGTCTCTCCGCTCTTCAGGCAGTTGTGGATGTAGGTGGCCTTCCAGCGGGCGTACTTCCTGTGCTGGATGTTCTGGTGGGGGAAGAGGGAGGGGGGGGGAGAGAGGGAGGGAGAGAGAGAGAGAGAGAGAGAGAGAGAAAGAGAGAGAGAGAGATTGTTCGTCTGAAAGGGGTAACTTTGATTCGTGTGTGACCACGTCTGCTTTTCAAAATAAGGCATTAACGAAGAGCGTAAATGCAAAATACAAACAGAATTAATATTACTTGGATTACTTTCACATAAGTATGAAACACGTCACTTTGTCGCTTTTAAATTAATTAATTAAAAAAGAAGATTCCACTTAATTGTGAGAGAAACAATGTTTCTTCTAACAAATAATTCCTGGCAATGACTCAAATAGTTTTTTAAGACATAAATATCAAATTAGATATTTTCCAAAGTAAAAGTCTTTAGAAATGTTAGATTCAAGTCTTTCAAATTGAGACATGTAAAAATAGATTACTAAATGAAAGATGAATGGATACCTGTAAATAAAGGGGAGGGGCCGTTGGTGGGGATTTTGAGTATGTGTGAGTACTTTAAAAAAATAAGGTGTTTCCAAAGAAGGTTTATATAAAATATGTGGAAATAAGAGTATATTCTATAAGTATAAAACATGCTTCCTGGGTCCCTTTTGAATAAGAAAAGAAAATACCATTAATTAGTGTTGAACTTGTCCTTCTTACTAATAAAGACAAATATTTCCTGACAACGACTGATGTGTCTCATCCAGAGAGTTCAGCATGTATTTATTTCTTCTTTTGTTAATACCTAAGTGTACAAAAAAAAAAAAAAAAAAAATATATATATATATATATATATATATATATATATATATATATATATATATATATATATATATATATATATATATATATATATACACACACACACACACACACACACACACACACACACACACACACACACACACACACACACACACACTACCGTTCAAAGGTTTGGGGTCACCCAGACAAATGGTCAGTTTCTTCGCAATTTTTGGCATGGAATAGTCTTCATTTCTGAAGAACAAGAACAGACTGGCGAGTTTTACAGGAAAGTTCTCTTTTTCTGGCCATTTTGAGATATAATCAAACCCACAAATGTGATGCTCCAGATACTCAACTAGCTCAAAGGGAGGCCAGTGTGATAGCTTCTCTTACCAGCATAACTGTTTTAAGATGTGCTAACATAATTGCACAAGGGTTTTCTAATCATCCATTAGCCTTCTATGCGATGAGCAAACACAATGTACCATTAGAACACTGGAGTGATAGTTGCTGAAATGGGCCTCTATACACCTATGTAGATATTTCATTAATAGTCATTTACAACCACATTAACAATGTATAGTGTATTTCTGATATATTTAATGTTATCTTCATTGAAAATAACAGTGCTTTTGGGAGCCCAAACTTTTGAACGGTAGTATATATATAGATAGATAGATAGATAGATAGATAGATAGATATATATATATATATATATATATATATATATATATATATATATAATGTATTTTGTAGACTTAATACTTACAATAGGCAATACTGCTGTACTATACTGAATATTGTTTTGCTACTACTACATTTCACATCATAATATTACACTTATATATATATAATAATATTAATTATAATAATAATAATAATAATACACCATAATATGTATAATGTACCAGCCTTTTTATTTTACTTTTGTTTGACCATATCATGTCATACCATTATACCACTTTACTTTGAGGTGACGTCACTGTTAGTAAGATAAGATAAACACTGGAATGATCTTTCCACCAGGTAAACCTGAACATGCACACCTCTCTCGAGTGTGACAGCGATTATAACCGCATAACTAACTGGAGGATACACTTTTTTTCTACACGTTGATCTTAAACCCTTAAATATAAACAGGAGCCCGGCCACACTACGGAGGAAACTCATTTCGGCAACTTGTTTTTTAATTAAAATACAAGTTGGATAAAATCTCCACTTGTCCTCTCCTTATACTCTATGTAGTCAGGTGTCGATAGGTAGAACTGCCAGTTCAGTTTAGGCCTGAATCTTCGTGGATTCTTTAAAATGATTAAACGCTGCAGCTGGTTCTACTTTAACTTCCAGTAATCTGGTGCTTGATGAGTATCGTGGCTCTTACCTCGTCAGACAGTTCTCCAAACACAGACAGGACATCCAGCAGCAGACTGGCTGAGTAGAACGACTTGATCATGTTCCTGGAGGAGGATGAGGATGAAGAGAGGGAGGAGGCAGGAAGAAGACAACGTTAGTCGTTAGGTGAGAGCGTGTCACTCGGGACGTAGAAATGTCTAGAAAAAAAGATTGATTTGTGCGTCTGAAAAGAAATACATTTTAGTGTCAGAATGTTCATAAGATACACGCACGCACAGCACGCACAACGGCACGCACGCAGGTGAGGAACATGAATGGCCTCCTTGTAGCTCCTGAGCAGCAACATGTTGGAGGAAGTTTCTTATTCCACCAAAGTTTCCCATAAACATTCACCTCTGAGCCTGTGTGTGTGTGTGTGTGTGTGTGTGTGTGTGTGTGTGTGTGTGTGTGTGTGTGTGTGTGTGTGTGTGTGTGTCATGATGGGAAATCAGCCCGAACCAGTGACGGTAAATGTGGGCTGTGGCTGCTTTAAACCCGGTACTTAACCATGTTGATACAAACATGTTGAATGAGTTCCGTGACTTGTTTTAGGACATGAGTTTGTCTGATATCAGTATTTTGTTTTCTTCTTATCCAAATTAATCGTCCGTATTGTCTTAGGCGAGTATCGGGTGACGCAGAGTTCCCGTCAAAGCACCAGCGTTCTCTATCCTCAATCTACATTTCCTACTGCGTGGAGTTTTGTAAATATGAGGTGATAAGAGTTCAGGCTATGACGTGACCCGCTCTCACTGAATTCAGAGAGGAAACTCTGAGTTTAAAGATCACATCACGGCTGATTCCTGATACTCTTAATAACGTCACATGGTTTCTCCCAGGATCATGTGTTAAAGCTGCATTCTCTCTCCTGACCACCAGGGGAGACTCCTCTGGTTGTATACAAGTCTATATTTCATGTGTTAAACCTGCATTCTCTCTACTGACCACCAGGGGGCGACTCCTCTGGTTGTATATGCTGCATTTGTTAAACCTGCATTCTCTCTACTGACCACCAGAGGGTGACTCCTCTGGTTGTATAGAAGTCTATGCTTCATGTGTTAAAGCTAATTTCTCTCTACTGACCACCCGGGGCGACTACTCTGGTTGTATAGAAGTCTATGCTGCATGTGTTAAAGCTGCATTCTCTCTATCAATCAAAGTAACTTTTGTTTTTTCTCGTCTCTATTACTTATCCATCTCTTTTTAATATTTTAATGTGTTATTAAATGTATGACGTCCCCTCGCTTCAGAGAAAGTAGTCCCTCTTTATTCCTTTAAAAGCTCCACATCTGATGTTCCACATGATAAGTGGAAGGAAGGGAACAAGGAACATTTCAGAATCATGAATCATCCAGTGAAAGAAATCCTTTAATTCAACTTGCCCAATCACTTAAAGTGGATTTCTTAAAGGCCCGCCTCTTTAAATATGACGGATGACATCATTCGTCAGAGAGCCTGTTGGATGTATTAATCAATAGAACACAATAATCATCAGTGTGTTGTGTTACCTTTTTAATTAAGGTTGTTTAAATGCGAGTTCATTTTCTTCTGTTTGGAGACAAATGTCAATAAAATAACTACGAACTACAACTAGACCCTGAATTAATGATAGAACACATAAAGAGTGCATTATTTACAGTAAAGACTGGACTATTTCTATATTTATTTATTTGTAATCCTGCATTGTTTACATCTATTCAGTATTTGAAGGTGAAGCTTTGTTGGAACAATATTTAAAAAAGTCTCCTCTAAATGTACAGAGTGGAGTGTCCGCCTCCACAAACAATCTTTGGCTAAATACAGGAAATTAAAAGAGGAGACCAAAGGAGATGAGGAAAAAGAGGAAAGGAAACAAATAGGGGAGGAAACAAGAGAAGAGGAAACAAATAGGAGAGGAAACAAGGAGAGGAGAGTATACAAGGAGAGGAAACAAGAAGAGGAGCGGAAACAAATAGGAGAAGAAACAAGTAAGAGAGGATACAAGGAGAGGAAACAAATAAGAGAAGAAACAAGTAAGAGAGGAAAAAAATAAGAGGAAACAAGTAAGAGAGGATACAAGGAGAGGAAACAAATAGGAGAGGAAACAAGAGGAGAGGAAACAAATAGGAGAGGAAATGAGATGAGAGGATAGGAAACAAATAAGAGAGAGGAAACGAGGAAGGACTGAAGAGGTACTGGAGGTGTTGTTGCCGTCTGAACACCGGCGGAACCTGAACAACCTAAGAACCTCACACGGGTTCCTTACTTGTGGAACCGCCCCTGCCGGTCCTCGTTGTCGGCGTATAGGAACATCTTGAGGGCGTAGTTCTCGATGTGGGCGTTCCCCACCACCTCCTGGACAATGGAGTCGTTGTCCCCCAGCTCCTTCTTCATCTGGAAGACAGACCACCCCGTTAACAAAACACAATTGATCCTCTCGTACAGGAGGTATACAAAGCAGAACACTGAGCTAGGATTGGCTCAAACCTTCTCTGTAACTGACAAATCAGAATCGAGGTGCAATATTTAACTCGTCGGTGAAGAAGGTCAATTTAAATATCTGTACTCTGTACCAAAGATTGTTTGTGGAAGAGTACACATTTTTTATAGTTCCAACAAATTCAACAGAGTGAGACAACTTCTCTCAGAGGGTCACATTCACCCAGTTTAACTTCTCATATCCTGTTAACAATTTAATATCATCAACGACCAGGTCGTTTAATATTCACCTAGTTAATTAAATGTGTCAGATCCATATTTAAATAGTAAATATAAGTTTGATATCATGCTTTTTAACATCAGATGTATTATAAATCTCGCTTTCAAAGATCATATTTGTGGTCGTTAACCTGGAAGACTTCAGATGTAGAGCAATAAGTACACATCTCAGTCATGTTCAGACATCGACTCTGCCTGCCTCTCACCCCCTTAGCACGTACCATGTCTTCACCCCTTAGCATGTACCATGTCTTCTCCCCTTAGCATGTACCATGTATTATCCTATTAGCATGAACCATGTCTTCTCATCTTAGCATGTACCATGTCTTCTCCCCTTAGCATGTACCATGTATTATCCCATTAGCATGTACCATGTCTTCTCATCTTAGCATGTACCATGTCTTCTCCTCTTAGCATGTACCATGTCTTCTCTCATTAGCATGTACCATGTATTCACCCCTTAGCATGTACCATGTCTTCTCCCCTTAGCATGTACCATGTATTATCCCATTAGCATGTACCATGTCTTCTCCTCTTAGCATGTACCATGTCTTCTCCTCTTAGCATGTACCATGTCTTCTCCTCTTAGCATGTACCATGTCTTCTCCCAATAGCATGTACCATGTATTCTCCCCTTAGCATGTACCATGTCTTCTCTCATTAGCATGTACCATGTATTCTCCCATTAGCATGTACCATGTCTTCTCCCCTTAGGATGTACCATGTATTCACCCCTTAGCATGTACCATGTCTTCACTCACTCGACCACCCCTCTGTGTTACGGGCCCAAGGTTCAGGTTTCCTGTAAAACCAGTAAAAGCAAACATGCTGGTTTCCCTCCAGCAGGTGGACCTTGACCAGCCTGAATGGACACACTGTGCACTGGCTCAGTGTGTGTGTGTGTGTGTGTGTGTGTGTGTGTGTGTGTGTGTGTGTGTGTGTGTGTGTGTGTGTGTGTGAGAGGAATGTAAGACCGGTGGCTTTAGTGCAGGAAGGACACCTGGTCAGAGAATATAAAGAGTCTGAGATCAAAGGAACTCAACACGTCTCTGGACTTGAAACTAAACTTTAAGTGATTCATAAGAATACTTTTAAAATGTGAAAAACTACAACAGCAAAAAGTAGACGTTCTTCCATCAGAATCAAGTCGTTACTAATGGAGTCATTTATCAATATTCCCTACGGATTTAATTGAAGCGGCAGCGTCCAGAACCATCCAGACCAGTAAAAGCTCCCAGTCCGCCACACATTGACCAGTCTGATGGTTTATCTACATACACGCATATCATAAATAATCTGTGAATATATAAATTAAACCTGTATGAAAGAAGTTGTACATATTGATCAAACATTATGTAATAGTTTAATATCCAAAACTCTTTCAGGCCTGCAGATGATATGATATAATTATTATAATGACTGCATTAATATTCTGCAATCGTAACATTCATCGTTCATGAAAAACATTTGTGGGACGAAGTTTGTACAAACTCACAACCAATTATATGAGTAGGTACACACACACACACACACACACACGATGCGAGTCCTGTTGACTTCCTAAGTGTGACAGTAATGACGATCCCTGGAGAGTCTGTTAAAACCTGTGTGTGTGTATGTGTGTGTGTGTGTGTTTGTGCGCGCTTCCTTTAATTGGCTCTTAAAAGGGAGCACCCCTCCAGTATAACATGGAGGAGTTTCTTTAAAACGTCAACGCTCTCAGATGTTTGTCACGTATAAAACCAGATGAAGTCATGAAGGTGTGTTGCAGCTCCTCTTCCTCTCCGCAAAAGCTCATTTGTTTGACCCCCGCTGGGACACTCCCCCCTCCCCTCTCTTCATAACAACTCTATAAAGTCTAATGAGCGTGTTCCTGTTGACCAGCAGGCTCCACACTGCAGCATCATTGTGGTGCGTTCAGGCTCCAAACTGCAACATCATCGTGGTGCGTTCAGTCTCCAAATTGCGACATCATCGTGGTGCGTTCAGGCTCCACACTGTAATGTCATCGAGGTGCGTTCAGGGTTTAAACTGTAACATCATTGTGGTGAGTTCAGGCGCCAAAATGTAACATCATCGTGGTGCGTTCAGGCTCTACACGGCAACATCATCGAGGTGCGTTCAGGCTCTACACTGTAACATCATCGAGGTGCGTTCAGGGTTTAAACTGTAACATCATCATGGTGCGTTCAGCCTCTACACTGCAACATCATCGTGGTGCGTTCAGGCTCCAAAATGTAACATCATCGTGGTGCGTTCAGGCTCCACACTGTGACGTCATTGTGGTGCGTTCAGGCTCCAAACTAACATCATCGTGGTGCGTTCAGGCTCTACACCAGGGGTGTCAAACTCATTTTAGTGAAGGGGCCGCATGCTGCCCATTTTGATCTCAAGTGGGCCGAACCAGTAAAATCACAGCATAATAACGCATAAATAATGACAATATTTCTCTATGTTTAAATCATTGGTGAAGGTTTTTGGATGATAAACCCTATTTGAAGGTATTTCTACAATAAACTAGAAACATAAAAGACCAAAAATTCAGACATCAGCCCACTGTTTACCTGCCTGGGCTCTCCTCTGCAGATTCCCTCGCAGTTGAGCAATATCTATGGTAATGTCCATGCTTAAACAATTGTGACTCTGGGTCAATGGATAGCGTGCCCGTTTATCAATCAGTGGATCAGTGGTTTGAGACCCAGCCCAGCTTATTTTTTTCTTCATATTACCCCTGCTCTCCACTGTAACATCATTGTGGTGCGTTCAGGCTCTAAACTGTAACATCATCGTGGTGCGTTCAAATGTAAAGTTGAAAACTTGCATAAACAGATATGAAAGATGAATTATGAGCCATTTAACTTCCAAACAATAGCTCGAAGCAGCTTATAATATGCGATTTAAACTACCGTAATTTCCGGGCTATAGGCCGCACCTGCTCATTTTTAAAAACAAAAAGAAATTGTACATAACTAAGTCGCACTTGTCTATAATCCGCAGGTGTCCCCGTTGAAACATGAGATATTAACACAGCGAGATGTTACAGGAACGATTTTTTAAAACTTTTAATTAAATAAATGCCGGTAACATCCACAACTAGTACATACATACTGCAAATGCTTTTTTTCAGAACAGTACTAAAGTTGTCTTCTTCAGTATCGGAATTGAACAGCCTGAAGGTTTGTAATTACTTCGTCACACATTTTCTCGGCGAAAATATAGGAACCTACCAGAAAAAGTCATTGATCACTATCGCCATCGTCCTCCTGTGCACTAAAACCATTGAAGTCTTCTTCTTCAGTGTCGGAATTAAACAGCCTCAGAATTGCTTCGTTGCACTCAGTCTCTCTTTCGTTTGCGCTCTCAGTGTCACTTTCCTCCCGAGGCAAATCCGCTTGTGCTGTCCTCCTCATCACGCAGCAGTCCAGCCTTTCGGAACCCGTTGGTGATGGTGGATTCTTTGACACTGCTCCACGCTGTTAGGATCCACTGGCAGACTTGAGAAAAAGTTGCTCTTCGCATGCGGCCAGTTTTTGTAAAGGATTTCTCGCCGCTCGTGACGTTGTGTTGTTGATGTTATGCTAGAGTGGGGCTGCCAGTTGAGCTTGTTAGCTGTTGCGCCGGAGCTACTGTTCGCGAAGAGCCTGGTGCCAACTCTGTGAACACTCGTGCAATAAACCTGCAAGTTAACGCAACCAACGTCTGCAAGTCGTTCCTGCGGACGTTACACTACGCCGTAGTCTTCAACAAATCAGATCTTTAGTTTGACAAACTGGGCGGATTCTTTGACGTGCAGGGCCTGCGAAGTGGCGTAGATGTATGATTGGTCAGCGGGCCAACGTGACCATTAACATGCGCTGTGATTGGTCAAAGAGGTACACAGCTACTAGAAACTTCTAGCTGCTACCTAGAACCTAGAAGATACCTTGCTGGTGGATTTACTGATGACTTGCTGGTGGATTTTACTGATGACGCCTTTCGCACAGAGGATTACGGGCATGTGGTGAGTCAGTCGTATTTAATCATACACAGCGCTTTTGTTGCTGGAGGTTCTGTTGGAGGTTCTGCTGGAGCTGCAGATGGGGGTGCTGCATCTGAGAAGCCAGATGGCGCTGGCGAGGCGGAGGGTGCACTGTTCACGGGGGCTCGCGCGGCGCGTTTTGAGACTTTACAGTTGCTAATAGGGGGAAATACAAAATGGTAAACCATATGTGTCTTGGTGCTTATAAGGTTAAAACAGCTCGGCAGGTCGGTCCACAGCGTGTGACCTCCATGCCTGTAATAGTGCAAAGAAATCGGCCGTACAGCAGAGTGAGCGTCTGCTGTCCACACATGACAGTCTGTATGAACGCGCCGTGTAGTGGGCAGCGCCGTGTTCAATACATGCACAGGTCAGACAGGAACTCCCGGGACACTTTTTTTTTCTTCCCCAGCCTGCATCAGATGTGGACACACGTCATTGAAGGCCTTGTTCTAAATCCTAAAACACTAAACTATGGTAGTTAGCCTATGAAAATCCATCAATTAGCCGCATCGTTGTAAAAGCCGCAGTCTCAAAGCCTGTGAAAAAAAGTAGCGGCTTATATGCCGGAAATTACAGTACTAACACACCCCAAAATATGTTTAATCAAAGCAAATATTTAAATAAAATGTAATTATTTATTTCCTAATCATTTGAACTGTGTGTTTTTATGCAGATAACCACGAGAGAGACGACAATAACAGAGTTAAACATTTAGAAGCTATTTTGTCAAATTGTCCAAATCTCTGTTGATTTTAGGGCTGCAACAACGAATCGATAAAATCAATGAAAATCGATTATCAAAAGAGTTGGCAACCTATTTCATTATCGATTAGTTGTGTCGCGCGATTATTATGGCAGTCAATAAGTCGCGGAGAAGAAGAAAAAGAGCGGCGCAGAGCAACTGGCCGCCAGCGTTTCTGAGATTGGAGTGAGACACGGAGAAAAGCTGAGGTCGTGATCTTCACAATAAAAGATCACTGATGTGACGTGTCGAGTCTTGGCCAATCAGCGTTAAGATGTCTACAGCGGCTTCATTTCCCTCCAACTTGTTTTTAATGGAAGCTAGTCAGCTTGCTATCACGTTAGCTAACGTGTTTGGGTTGTGTATTGTCGTTAAAGTTACGTTATGTTCCGTTACAGTTCAGTCTTGCTTGGAAAAAAACGCAACGTGATGAAACATGCCGTAACCCCCCGGTCTGGTTCAGTTCACGCAGTCACTTGTTAACATTAAACCGGCAAACCAGCGGATCAGGCTGCAGTTTTTTTTCTTCAAATCACGTAGTTTAGAAACAATGTGATGTTGTGGTCATAAGAGACCCAGATATTGATAAGATGATGTGAATGAAATAGTTTACGCTCTATATGGAGCGCAGCTTGATGCAGGGCTGAGATGAAGTGGAGCTGGGCCTGAAGGTGAAGGTCAAAACAGACGTGAGGAGTCAGTGCAGCTTCCCACTGTCCCAGTGTTTCATACATATTGATAAAGCAGGGTATGCTAAATGCAGCCTCTGCTCCAAGGAGATCAATTACAGTAAAAAGGGCTCACATTTGGCAGATGTAAAGCATACATGTATATGTTTTTAGTGTTAGTCCATTTTTATTTGATTTTTTTAATTAACAGCTCAGGGATGTTCAAGGAGCAACCTGTTTGTGCTTTCTGAAGATGTTTTACACTGTCACTTCTGTTTTTCAATAAAGGGTTGGAAATGAATGTTTTTTTTGTTTTTTTATCCGATTCATCGATTAATCTAAAAAATAATCAACTGATTAATCGATTATTAAAACAATCGTTAGTTGCAGCCCTAGTTGATTTTATTAATTTATTATTAGGCCGAAGTCTTCCTTCAGGGTTCAGCTGTCGGGCAACAAGTTAAACAAATAAAGACATAAAACATGTCAACAAGTTAATTTGTGGACGTTTTGAAGCCTCTAGTTTGACGTCACCATGTTGTTGTTGTTTTAGCAACCAGTGAACAGGAAGTGACCATATAGGGACTGAGGACGTATTCGCGTCGACCTGTCAATCACCTTGTAACCCCACCTTAAAGCATCCACTGCTTCATGGTCTGTTTGACTCTAAATGACCATAATTTACTAAATTAACTAAAGTGTCTTTGTGTGTGCGTGCGTGTGTGTGCATGTGGTGTGTGTGCATGTGTGCATGCGTGTGCGTGTGTATGCGTGTGTGTGCATGCATGCGTGTGTGTGTTGTGTGTCCTCCAATCCTGCAGCACTGCTCCTGTCACGAGGCCGCCAGCTGCATTATTCTCCATGAAGCAGCTTCTAAAGCAGGAGGGGGGCAAACTACTGCCCTTCCAGCTTCCTTCTCCAAAAAGGGTGACCAACAACACTGTTCCCACTAAAATTAAATGTTTTCTTTACTTTTTAGTTAGTGGCTTTTACTTTTAATTAGGGCTCGAGCACTGACGAAGTCAGAGCGAAGGACCTATCGTTATTCAAATGTTTTTTGTTCTTTTTATTCTTATTTGCGGTCTTTGCGTGGGGAAAAGAGGTGCTTGGGCTAAATCTACATTTTTCTAAATTTAGACACCTATCTGACTCGGCAAAAATACCAATCTGATTGGGGTGTCGGGCAAAAGTCGGAGAAAATAGCTCGATAGCGCCCCCTTTAGTTGTGAAAGTTCAAAGACATGTCCGGGTGGATCTGCTCTACAAAAAATAAAGGAGGACCCTTAAGTTCCGCCTACTTAGATTTTCTGCCATTTGGAATTTGGTGAAAAACAATTAATTTCCAACTTCTCCGAAACGTTGACGTGTGTGTAATATATATATATATATATATATAAATAATTAGCTGTGAGCGGGCCCTCGCTCCAGCACGTCGGGGGTCGCCGAAGGGTCGCCGGCTCGTCCGGCCGAGAACATTCGCCCGCCAGGCAGACGTTCTCGGCCGGGCGGGCCGGCGTGTGACGAGCTAACGAGCTAGCGAACACTGTTTGAGTAAACACAGAAAATTCAGCACAAAAATAAAAAGTGTTATCAGTGTTAGCTGCAGCAGCTAGTGTGGCATTTGTTATAAATGTATGTTGGTACATTGATATTCACGTATGTTCATAACAAATAGTGCATGTAGGGACTTAGGACCCGGGAGGGGGGGGATTCAGGTGGGACACACAACCTGTGACAGGGCTGCATCGGCAGGTCAGAGCATGGCGTTACGAGGAATAAAGGAGTTACAGTTAAGAGCAGTTTGTTCTCACGTCCGATGTGTATTTAAAAACACGACAGCTAACTCCCCGACAACCACCGAAGGTAGCGGAATCAGCCCCGGCTCGACGGCCGACTCGGGCAGCGAGGACAAAAAATATTAAAAGTTGTATTGTCCTATCGTAACTATATTTGCTATATTTTGAATTGAATATATAGCTCTATATGTTAAGAGTATATGTGCGAAGTTTGGCTTTGATTGAGTAAAGTAAAGTATTTTTAATAATTATTTTAGTTAAGGATTTTTCGAGAGATCGTGTCAACTCGGCCGACACTGAAAATTCCCACACCGTACCTGGTCCATGAACAGTCCTCGCTCCACTGTAGCCATGTGCTGCAGGGGGAGACAAAGCTATAGTCTATAGCTAGAGTCCAAGAAAGAATCATATTTCAGCCATAAGTAAGTACATTTACATTTTTTTCGCTGGATGGCGAAGGTTGGTTTCCCAGCAGATTTGGCTTTATTGGTGGATCCAGTAGGCTCTAAGGATTCCAAAACGGTATAGTAATGCTGTGTAGCTTCATGCTATCAATATGAAAAGTCATATTTTCAAAAATCGGGGTGCTCTCACTCTAGAGTCCCTTCGAGTCATACTTATGGTTTATTCTCATATTTATTGTGGAATAGCGTCATAAACATGAAAAATTCACTTATATTGACTTGTGAGGCCATGATGTGCTGAATATTGATATCAATGGTTCTGCTATTAATTCTATATGACCACATGAACACATGAGCTCATGGGGAGGACTAGGGTCCCCATTTTAAGGGACCCTGGGGCCAATGAGCAGAACACATACCCTGGCGTCTTAACGGGACGCATGCGGGTCTGCTGTCTGCTGTCCAGGCCCTGTTCTCTGCAGGTGTGACGATGCAGGTGAAGGAATGTGATAGCTCAGCTTCAGTGATGGATGTTCTACTTAAAGGGACAGCAACAAGCAGCCGATTGGTCCAGAAACTCTTTCAGGTCTGGCTTACCGTCTCCAGCTGGTCCATGAGGTTCACCAGGAACTTCCTGCACTCGGGGGTTTTGCTGTCCAGCTTGATGCCGGTCTGCATGGCGTAGAGTCGACCTGCAGCAGGGCACAGGGAGCACAACAACACAGGCTGTTTACTCTGTCAACAAACACGTAAACAATCAAGCAAGGATCAAGGGCACGTTCATGAGTTGTGAGAGTCTCTCTCTGGTTCTGGATCCTCTGCTAAGAGCGTCCGAACTTTTCACTGTCAGTGATTCCTTCCTGAACCGGTTTCCTGCTGCCGGCGGCCGGCTGACTGGTTGTCATGTGTGGGTCCGTCACCAGACCAGCTTCTGTAGTGATGAATCTCTTTTTGCTTAATCTCTGATTGACACACCAGGCACAGAGGCCACGCCTCCTCCCATCAACCAAGCGGCCGACATGTTCTTCAGACTGTAATCTAATCACTTCATTCTCTCTCACACACCTCAGAGGACCAGGCGCATGGTGCTGCTGACCTCCAGTGGCCCGGCTGCATCACTGGTTCTCTCCACAGGAACAGGAACAGGAAGAACAACAACTACTACTACTACTACTACTACTACTACAGAAATATTTAAGTTTAAAAACAAAAACAAGCAGAGTTTCACTCAGACAATATCAGAACATTGTGGAATGTCTAAAGTCCTATCTGAGCTGTGTTCCCTCTAAAGTCACATGAGTTCACCAGGATGATCATACACATCAAAGGGTTAAAGCCAACAGTTAGTTTGTTTTTTTAAGATGTGAAAATACCAACTCATATGTTATATATCATGCATACCAAGATATCATCCATCAGGCGTGTTGGCAACATCGAAACAAGCACAGAACATAAAACACAATGTTCTCGTCTGCTGCACTTCAAAGCAGTAAAGTTATGTGGTGGAGGTTCAAGTATCGAGGTTTAAGTACCAAGCCATTATTTCTTATTTATACATTCCTCATGATAAAGTACTAGGAGTAGAGGTATTTACTGGAAATATAACTGTAAAGCACACTTATGTAGGTGTAAAGGGCAAAAACTCCAAAAATTAAATGTGATTTTATTAAAATAAAGACCAGTTTCTGGTGCAGCATGATTAACTATGAAAAAAAATAACAATATCTATATTCATGTGATCAATAATGCCAATAGTGTTGGTTTGTAAAATGTAATTTTGAAGCATAGACTTCTTCTATACCAGTGTTTTTCAACCTTTTTTGAGCCGCGGCACATTTTCTACAATAAAAAAATCCCGCGGCACACCAACAACCCAAAAAGTTACAGAATGTCACAGTATTCAGTGTTTCCCCTAGATTTACAGCTTTAGGGGTGGGAGCGACTGACGGACATACTACATCGTGGCACCTCACAGTACTACAAAGTAATACTTCACAGTACTAGTGACTCCATCTGTGCTTTTATAAATAATAGAACATTGAAATCACTTTCAATTAAACCAGATTGCTCCATCAGACAAAAACAAATGTGTTATCACTTTGTTAGAAAAATGAAAATAAAGTTATATCCGTGCAAAAAATAACTAATATTTAGTTACAACTAAATAGCTTATTGTGGAAAACAACAAGCTATTTTTTTGCAAAACAGAATGAGTGCAGATGTGTGAGCATCACGTTGTATCATTAATAGTGGCTGCAGTGAGCTGCTTTCCTCTACAACTCTTTTTAAAACGAGGTAGATTTGATACAGCCGTTCTCAATTCATGCTCCATGTTGAGTGACGCAACAGCAGAAAAGACAACCTTACGGAGATCTCATAAAGTTCGGCTTTTGGCGAAATGACAAGAATCGGCGAGTCGTACATGCGCATGTGACCTATCAACGGCGTACGGTAAAATCAGCATTTCCTCTTGCGCCCCACCTGTAATACGCCCCAGTTTGATAAATACTGACTTAAAGGAAACATAGTGTTCATTTATTTTAATGATGACCACAAAGTGAGCAGGCTTTGTCACTTGAGTGTGTTTTTCGGGCTTTTTGAAGAATATTTCCAGAGCCTCAGAAACGTCAGAAACGTCATTGATGGAGCGCCAGGCTGCAGCCTGTTGGATGTTTGTCTTGACCTACAAACACCTTAACTGCTGGGCTTCAAACATGAGAGCTCATAGCTTAAAATAGTGATAGCTTAAAGCAGCAAATCCCATTGTGAAAAGCACGCGACATATTTTTCGCCGCTCTCTCTGTCCACTGTGTGCTCTCCTGTGTGCATCGCATCGGGGCGGAAAGAGTTGTAGACGCGACCCAGAAATTACAAGCTGTCGTGTACGATCAATAACATACGGCCGTTTAGTTTGTTTAATAGCAGAACAAGGTGCAGACCTGTTCTATAGGAAACTACTAGGCCAGCCACTATATTGCAGGCTCAGACGCTCAACAATGGAAAATTATTTGCGGCAGCTAAATAATATTTTTTTGGACCAATTAAGTGAAATTGGAAATTTTCTCACGGCACACCTGATGATCTGTCACGGCACACTGGTGTGCCGCGGCACAGTGGTTGACAATCACTGTTCTATACAACCAGGAGTCACCCACTGGTGTTCAGGAGTGAGAATGCAGCTTTAACACATGAAGCTTTGACTTCACACTAAAGAACCGGAGGCCTGATGCCACCCTGTCCAACAACTTCCTGGTCAAATGGAGACAGTAAGAAGCGCTTCCCGTCAGTCTCATGTGCTCGTTTCTTCTGACAGCTGTCAGCACGGTGAACACATGCTTTTGATCCGACAGCATTTTTTTTGTTATGCTTTCCATACCTCTTCATGTGCACCTCGCCTCCAGCAGCTCCCCCATGCCACAACTCAACTAGGTCAGACGCAGACCCCCACTGCACTGAGGCCCGCTCACGATACTATGAGAATTCATTCCAGATTGTTTATCCTACTTGGTGGGAAACAAGGCCGTACTTGGTGCATCTTAAATATACCTATAATGCTCACAAATCTCTAAATCTGTACGTGTTCCACTGTGGCATGAAGGGTGAAAGTAAAAACTTTATTTCAGAAGGAAATCATTCAGAAACGGTATCTTGTTTAGATATATTTCTGGTAAATATAAGGTGATAATATTTGTACATAATGCAATCAACATTAAGTGGTTGTTGGTTTTCTTGCCTAAACCCAACTGTTGGTGTTGTTGCCTACCTTTGTTTGTCTATCTTATTCTTTCATGTTCTATTCATATGAATGAGATTCCCACATTGAGGGGCTGATACTCGCCCAATCCTGTAATTTATAGTCACAATAAATGTATAATAATAAATATACATTTTAATATCTGAGACCGAGGCCACAGCAATGAGAACTCCAACGTTTGAATCAAATCTGATGTGACGGGTCTCTGCTCCGGATATTGTTCAGTGGAGATAAGACACACATTAAGTCCCGTTAGCATAAATACACATATTAAATATATGAAATGGCACCTTTGCTCTTTACACTTTTCATTAAAGCATTTTATTTTTTATGATGTTAGCAGAGGGGGATTTATGCTTAAGGTAAGACAGTCCACCTCTATAAATAAAAAGGTTATAAAACTACGGCGAGCAAAGTTTGGCTCATTTGAAACAACCCTAATCAGGAAGAAGCTATGAGCAATTTCAGGCTGATAACATAATGTGTGTGTATGTGTATATATATATATATATATATATATATATATATATATATATATATATATATATATAAATAAATAAATAAATAAATAAATAAACACATACACTTATATTATATATAATTAAAAACAAAAGCCAGCTAATGTGCACAGGTCTTTCTCATATTCAACCTTTTTTATTGCTTCATAAAACAAATATAAATTCACTTCGCCCAACAATAGCAGACACCTGCAATTACTGTGAAAACATTGTGTGTACAAGTACAAGTGTAGTACTACTGAGCGTACAACACAGTGTAGTACTGCTGAGCGTACAACAGTGTAGTATTACTGAGCGTATAACAGTGTAGTACTACTAAGCATATAAAAGTGTAGTACTACTGAGCGTATAACAGTGTAATACTACCGAGTGTATAACAGTTTAGTATTACTGGTCCGCTCGCACAGAACCAGGCGATGGAGCAGGAAGGTGTAGTCTGTTCTTTAGAGATGAGACGCTGAATGAACTCCAGGAACCAGCTGAACCTGAATCCTTCTGCTATATATATATATATATATATATATATATATATATATATATATATATATATATATATATATATATATATATTTATATTTATATTTATTAGGGCTGGGCGTTAACGCAGTAAACTATTAACGGCGTTAATTATTTGATCATGCGTTAACTCGTTCGTTTGTTTTTTTGCATTGGGAGGGGCTTAATGCTGCCGCACACAGGTGCTGCACTTTAAATTGCTCCCAGACGGCGTAGTTCAGACCTGGGCATCTTACGGCTCTCCCAGTCCGGCTCCCGCATGAGGTCAATCAAAAAAGAAAAAGAAATAAATAAGATACACGCCATAAATGCAATACAACGGCACTGCTGAAGTTACATTTTTTCAACTTTGCCCAGCCCTAATATATATATATACACACAGATCTCTTACTTAAGCAGAAGTACTCATACCAGACTTTGAGGAAATACTACACTAAAAGTCCTGCATTCAAAGCCGTACTGAGGTAAAAGTACGTAATCTGCTAAATGTAGTTAAAGTTAAAGAGTTGAGTGATGTGAATGTAGCGTAGTACCTTCTTTACATCCTGTTGACCAAAAGTACTATTATGTACCTCTGGGATGAAGTACAGTAAAAAAGTACTATATGTACCTCGGACATGTAGTAGAAATAAAAAGTACTATATGTCCCTCTGAGATGCAGTACAATAAAAAGTAGCATATGTACCTCTGAGTTGTACGGTCAAAATTCTATATGTACCGCTGAGTTGTACAGTAAAAAGTACTATGAATACCTGAGATGTACAGTAAAAAGTACTATATGTACTTCTGAGTTGTACAGTAAAAAGTACTATGAATACCTAAGATGTACAGTAAAAAGTACTATATGTACCTCTGAGTTGTACAGTAAAAAGTACTATATGTACCTCTGACATGCAGTGGAGGAGAATTATGAATTGACAGAACTCAAGTAGTGCAACTACAAGTACCTTGAACGTGTATTTGAGTACACTTCGATAACCGTGACTGGTGACGTCAGAGGGCGGATGACATTTGACCCCTGGGAGCTAACAGTGAGAGGTCGGACCGAGCAGCTCGGTAACGGAACAGAACCGGGTCTGGGTCCCGGTCTCAGACCCAGGTGAACGCTGCTCAGCTGCGGGGCGCAGGTAAACAAAGCCGGGGCAATGACGTCACACATAACTTACAGTAATACGCCACGACCGGGTCCCGGTTCTCGTGCTCCGCCGCGGTCCGCAGGTGGTGCTGTATGGCTCGCAGCTGAGCGGGTAGAGCCATGACGTCTTCTTCTTCTCCTTCTTCTCCTTCTTCTTCTTCTTCTTTTTATTCTTCTTATTCTTCTCCTTCTTCTTCTTCTCCTCCTCCTCCTTATCCTTTTTCTTCTTCAGAGGACGAGGAAACGCGTCCACCTCCGACTGTTGTTGTGAAGCTGCTTCACTTCCGCGTTCCTTAACCAATAGGAGCGGCCGCCGACGCGGGACGGATGACGTCACCGGATGCTCAGGCGGGGCGCGTTTATTTGGTAAAACACGTCGGAGAGGTTCAGACTGGTTATAGACATGTTATTAATATTGCGTCATATTCTTGTGACCTTGTGACTAGTAGAATAAATATTATCATTACAATAAGTATAATATATTTGTATAAGCTCCAAGTCATTCCTTACATATATATATATATATATATATATATATATATATATATATATATATATATATATATATATATATATATATATATAACAGGGCGATTTTTACTTTATTCTTCCGTCTTTATCGCACAATCAATCAGAGAATGACAGTTCCCATCAGTAAAAGAATGGAGCGATGGATCACGAGATTACAGGTGGACTCCACAGCGGGTACTGGGACCATCACAAGCTGATACTGGTCACACCTCCTCATCATGCTGGTTTCTGTGTCGCATAAAGGTGGACCAGTCCTGGGGACCCACTGAACCTGGCCTCGGAGACATTGGACAGTTGTGAGGTGTTTAATTTTGCACGGGACCTTAATGTCCTACCGTAAAATACTGTGAACAGATGTCCAGTGCCATGCTGGGTCAGTCGTGACGGAAACATTATCAATGTGACGATTAAAACATATATATATATATATATATATATATATATATATATATATATATATATATATATATATATATATATATATATATGTTATATATATATATATGTTTTAATCGTGTACAAATGTACACTGCGTTTGGGTAATATTCAATCTTTTTTCATTGCTTGTATTGTGTATTTTATTGTGCCTTCTTAAATACGTGTCTTGTGTTAACAACACAATGGCTACATTGTGCCAATTTTAGTTTTTCTACTCCTGTCAAGCACTTTGTGACCTCTATCTGTAAAAAGTGCTCAAGCACTTCATAGGGGGGGGGGGCGTCCAAATCCACAAACCAGATGAGATGTGGGTGTCGACTAACAATGAGGACGTGACAATGCCAATAGAAGGTTAATAGTGATGTATGAAAATAAAGTTTATTGTCGAAATCAGGATCAGAAATGGTTTATTGCCAAGTAAGTTTGCAACAGTATAAGTATTAATTTAATTAAGTTTTGGGAATCATTTAATTATTGTGTATACTTATTTTATTAATTCATAAATTGTAAATATTGTAAATATAAAATGTACAATAGAATATGATGACAACATTGTGTATTGTTATGTTGTATGAAAAATGAAAATTAAATCTCACATAATATATTTCCCCAGATTTGAGGCTGTTATGGCGGTAAAGAAGAGGGCCTCATTTTCTTCAGCTACTGTGTCCTTGCTTTGCCTTTGGTGAAGCTTGTTTTGTGTAAAGTGTGTTATAGATAAATGTATGTTGATGGATGAGAGCTGTCAGGTGGGCTCACTGATGAGCAGAACGAACCCAACGACGTTCTCCTGCTCTCTGTTCGTCTCATCCGACTCAAAACTCAACCTCCCTGCTCCTTTTAACAGATTGTCTATGTAAAAGCCCAACATGGGAGGGGCCTGTTTTAAATAGTACTTTAAAATAGGTAATGCATGAAACACAATGTATGTGAAGTTTATTATTGCTTTTGATTCGTACATTCCCTCTAAAACTCTTTTCCTCGTAAATATTTCCAAATGAAGTCGTTCAAAAATGAAACAAAGACGTTTGTCGGACATTTTTAATCAATCATCTTAAGACAAAAGCAGCAGCAGAACAACTGGCGACCTGAACAGCAGGTTGTTATTGGTCATTAATGGTATTAATGGTCAAAAGGAAGCATCAAGATATGAAAGATACACTCCCTGATGTTGTAAATAATTCTCAATAGAACAGTTTGAAGTTCAGTTCACAAAATAACAGTTGGGGATCTTTAAAAAACGAGGATATATCTTTCCGATCTGCACAAGTCCCAAAGAAATGTTCATTCTCTACAGTTATTCATCAGAATCTTATCGAAACACACAATCTGCTTTCCAGGTATTTAACTCTTCGTACAGTTCTGAGACAGTTAAACAGCTTCAAATCCAAAGTTCTTTACCAAGACTTTAATGGATGTTCAAACCAGTGAAATCATTTAGTTTAAAGCAAAGAAATTAACCCTGAATCCTGTAAAATAAATACGTGTTGACTGTTTAATGTGATTAGTGTGTTCTTAGTTTATATTACAAAACGACAAAAATGTATCATCCATTTTTGTTTGCGGCTGCTAGTGTTTGCGTTTGCAAGCATTAGCAACATGGCTATCGTCAGCAGCCAGATACAAAGATAGATGTACGTTTCTTTTTTGTTCTTAAAACAAACGAAGATGAATGTTCCTGGCTGGTTCTGGCTTCCTTGTAGCTCCTGATTTGTTTTTCGGGCTGCTAGGGGTAGCTAGCACAACGTTTGCAACATAGCTGCCGTTGCTAGCAACATGGCTACCAATAGCAGCCTGGCTACTGTCTAAAGCAAGAAACAACCAGAAACCTCGATCTCATTTCCTTCATTTAGGCAAAATAAAAATAAAATGTGTTTCCGTGAGATACATTTTGCAGCCTGTGGCCGGGAGGTCGGGATCCATTTTAGTGATTAAAAGGATTTGTCTGGTAATGCAATGTTGTACCTGAGATGATAAACAGATTGCTGAAAACTTCATAACAAAAGTTGGATGGATGTCTGATTAAATAAAATAAAATAAAAACATTGCAAAACATGAGGTAATCTTTTACAAAATACATCAAGAGTGACACCGAAGGCAAAATCACAGTATTATCTGCATACTGCAAGCTAGTAAATAAAGAGGACTCTCTCAACAAGGAGAGATGGTTGAGAATGAGACGTGGACAAAAGCTCAACCGTTGTTTCAAATATTTCTGGACTGAATGATCACTTAGTTTTGCTTTAAACATGATATATATATTACATTATATATGAGACCAATAGGGCCTGTACTCTAAAAACTTAAAATGTCTATTCTAATTCGGTCTCTGTCCGTTAACAACTACACCCAGAGATGTTTGAGACGTCTCACCTTGGATGTCGGGACATACTTGAGCAGTCTTTCCTCTAACTGTCAGTTTATGATTTTTTTTAGCTACTTTAAAAACATTGCAACTTGTAGTACTGTTAAATATTTTATATATCTTCATTTCAACACATGTTAATATCCAAATTTCAATAATATTTTTCTGTGAGTCACTGATCCTTCAGACTATACATTTCTTTAAAGTTTCAAAATTTAAGTCAGGAAGTGTTTCATTCCTTCTTTTTGTATGAATTTTGTTTCGTTGGGGACATATTTACCCCCAAAGAGTTAAAAAATAGTTTTTCCGTGATTGAGTTATTGTTTGAAGACACATTTACATCTCATAGAAGTAAGCTAAGCCATTTCCTTCAGCCTTTCTAGGGTGAGCTGGTTCCAAGCTGAAACTGTTGTTTAAAAAGGTGGACAACTCCATCAGGAGTCCACAACAAAGTTGTGGCACTCGTGTTGATGGAAGTAAAGGTCAGAACGGGCTGAATGCAGTAACAGACACATATTGGAAGCGATCACACATCGACGTGTCAGGAGCAACGGCATCTGCAATGCACTCGGCCGTGTGTGAGTCTACAGGACCACAGTGTTTGAGGACATGAGTGGTAGTCCACTGCCAGCTCTCTTGTCTGCTTGTCATATTGGATCAGCACCTTGAAGACAAGCTAGACTGGCATGTTCATCTGCATTATTACATGCAACTCGCTAGATGGTTTGCATTGTTGGCTGTTAGTACGTTACATTATGTCTGTATGCCTTTTCATCTAGCCTTAGAAATATCCTGGAAAAGACACGTTAAGGTTCATTGTGAGCAGAGAAGATGCATCAAGGGTCTTGGTCTTGAGACCGGTTTTAAGACCACTTTTTCAAGATCTCGGTCTCGTCTTTCTATTGACCGAACAAAGAAGACTGGATGTATTTTCAAGATCAGTCCCGAACGCAGCTGCAGGGTTATGACTAGGGTTGGGTTCCAACACGTCTTGTACCTACCAGACCGAAAAGCAACGCAGATTTTGGTGCTTCCTTCCGGTGCCTGAGCCGATTTAAATACTTTTTTTTTACACTACTCTGTAAAGTTGCACGGTATATAGATACTAAAAAGGTAGCGCGGTACCCGCATGCTAAAAACGATTATTAAAATAGCGCGGATCAGAGCACACTCGCTGCTCTTCTCTCTGTCTACCTGCATGCAGAGCGGGGCTCGAGGGGGCGGGGCTTCCAGCGCTCACACACACAGTGCGCGCACACAGAGATCGCTGGAGACACGAGCACGAGCTTTTGAACGTCCGTCCTCGGCTTGATGGAACAAATCTCTCCAGTTGATATTAATGATGACGTGTAGTCCAGTAAAGCAGCAGTTTTAGGATCCAACAGTGTCTGAGTTCTGTTGCACACAATCCCATCAGAACACCTGATGCTTGTGTCTGTTCTTTTTTTAAATATACATTGTTTATAGATTGAAGTTAAAAGGTTTGAAGCTGTAGTTTGAAGTGTGTTTTGTATGTACTTATTTATTTATATCTATAGTATACTTTAAACAGTTAATAATATTGTTCAATTTGAAGAAAAAAAATTGCCTTGGCAATAAAAAAGTATCGGTTCAGGCACCGTTTAGGCACCGGTATCGTTTTAAAAGTATCGGTTTAGCACCGGTATCAGAAAAAACCCAAACGATACCCATCCCTAGTTATGACCAAACCTTATTAATCTGCCTTATTAATCTGTCAACACCAGAACTGTGATTTCTCACAGAAACAGAAACCTCTGCAATGCCTTTTGGTTATTTTATCAATACATTTCTCATTGAACACCTGTGTGTTATACATATGTCACAGATACAGTTTATATGTCAATAAAAGAGGTGAACGAAGAGGAACTTTGTTTGTTTTCTATGAGGATCTAAAGGGGAATGCCGATCCTCAATTTGGATGCCCTTGTCATGCAGTGTGAGACTGACACTAGTGTGGTCTTGGTTTTGCCTTGCCTTGGTGTTGGTCTCTGTTTTGCCTTGCCTTGGTGGTGGTCTTGGGTTTGCCTTGCCCTGGTATTGGTATTGGTTTTGTCTTGCCTTGGTGTTGGTCTTGGTTTTCCTTTCTTTGGTGTTGGTCTTGATTTTACCTTGCCTTGGTGTTGGTCGTGGGTTTGCCTTACCTTTGTGTTGGTCTTGGTTTTGCCTTGCCTTGGTGTTAATCTTTGTCTTGCTTTTCCTTGGTGTTGGTCTTGTCTTGCTCTTGCCTTGATGTTGGTCTTGGTTTTGTTTTTGCCTTGCCTTGGTGTTGGTTTTGATTTTGCCTTGCCTTGGTGTTGGTCTTGGTTTTGTTTTTGCCTTGCCTTGGTGTTGGTTTTGATTTTGCCTTGCCTTGGTGTTGGTCTTGGTTTTGCCTTGCCTTGATGTTGGCCGTGGTCCTGGTCTTGGCTTTGCCTTGCTTTGGTGTTGTATTGGTTTGGACTTGCCTTGGTGTTGGTCTTGGTTTTGCCTTGCCTTGGTGTTAATCTTTGTCTTGCTTTTCCTTGGTGTTGGTCTTGTCTTGCTCTTGCCTTGGTGTTGGTCTTGGTTTTGCCTTGCCTTGATGTTGGCCGTGGTCCTGGTCTTGGCTTTGCCTTGCTTTGGTGTTGTATTGGTTTGGCCTTGCCTTGGTGTTGTATTGGTTTGGCCTTGCCTTGGTGTTGGTCTCAGTTTTGCCTTGCCTTTGTGTTGATCTTGGTTTTGGTTGCCTTGGTGTTGGTCTTGGGTTTGCCTTGCCTTGGTGTTGGTCTTGGTTTTGCCTTGCCTTGGTGTTGGTCTTGGTTTTACCTTGCCTTGGTGTTGGTCTTGGTCCTGGTCTTGGTTTTGCCTTGCTTTGGTAGTTGTATTGGTTTTGCCTTGCCTTGATGTTGATCTCGGATTTGCCTTGCCTTGGTGTTGATCTTGGTTTTGGTTGCCTTGCTGTTGGTCTTGGTGTTGGTCTTGGTTTTGCCTTGCCTTGGTGTTGATCTTGGTTTTGGTTGCCTTGGTGTTAGTCTTGGTTTTGTCTTGCCTTGGTGTTGGTCTTGAAAATTGTTCTATCCCATCCACCAACCGTTCAGAGTCAGAGGTACATTTTCTCTGGCAATCATGTCCAAACAAGACCTTGGACACAGCTAGTACAGACCCACTGAATCTGAACTATGACTAGGGATGGTCCTTTCATAGTGAAGGCCCCCCAAAAAAGAGCATATTTCAAACTTGCCAGCTATCACTGTCGCACATTCTCTAATTTCTTAGAGCAACTCACTCACGGTGGACCACATGTGAGGTTTCGCTCTTATGTCAGCTTCATGTTTTAAAAAAGTCCAGCTAACCAAGAGCCCGATTAAAAAACTGTCAGAAATATTCACCCTTAGTAATTGTGAGGAATACATATATGTAAATGTGTGTGTGTGTGTTTGTGTGTGTGTGTGTGTGTGTGTGTGTGTGTGTGTGTGTGTGTGTGTGTGTGTGTGTGTGTGTGTGTGTGTGTGTGTGCGTGTGTCATTGGTTGTTGAGATAACCAAGACGGCGGCAGAGTATCTCAAATATCTCAGCAACACACAGGAGTATGGTGATCACGGTGAAGGTGTACATGGCACTGAGGAAGATGGTTTTTTCAAAGTGTTCTGGCACCATGCACCGAGTCACATTAAAGGTCTTTTCCAAAGCACTGGCTTCACACATGTACAGCGGGTGAACCTGGGAGACAAAAAGAGAAACATATGTATGATTGTTTAAATTTCCAATCCTTGTGTCTCTCTGATAAATGGCTCTGTGCAATTCTTCTGGGTAACAGTGTCAGTCGTATTACTGAATTATACTCCTATTGGGTCTTACTGAGTACTTGAACAGGGCAGGGTAACCAGATCCATTCTTTTGTGTTGTAATATGTGGTATAAAAGAACAATGTTGTCGCTGTCAATTTTCAGGAACCATCATGAATTGCTAATAGCATGTATGATCTGGGACACCCTCCTGTAGAGCTGGTATTGACAGCAGCCCGGGTGGATGCAAGTAAGACCCTCCCAACAGCGCTGCTCAGTCCACCACCTTGGTTGGCCACATGCATTGGAAGCTTCTTCTTCTTGTTCATTGTCCGCAGTAGCCGAGCCACAGTGTCCTCCTCTGACAACCTACTTGATTGGATGTTTATTTCACAATTGTGGAAATATTGGCCAAAGGGCCAATAGTTCAAAACACAGTACCAAAGCTTCCCTACGGAAAATCACAAATGACACACTTCTCTCTGCTGACTCTGGCTCTCTCACCATTCTCATCCTCCTTGACCTCAGCGCCGCCTTCGACACTATCAACCACTCCATCCTCCTCTCACGTCTCCAGCACTCCCTTAGCATAACTGGCACTGCCCTCTCCTGGTTCACCTCATATCTTTCAGACCGACATCAATTCATTGCCATAAACAATTGTAAATCCTCCACTCACCAGTCACCCACGGTTTCCCCCAAGGTTCCGTGCTTGGTCCCCTCCTCTTCATCATTTCCATCCTTCCTCTTGGACAAATCATCCGTCGTCATGGTCTCAATTTTCACTGTTACGCTGACGACACCCAACTCAACCTCTCTTCCAAGACCATCACCTCTATCACCCACTCCACTCTCACCACCTGTCTCACTGAAATAAAATCATGGATACAACAGAACTTTCTCAAACTCAACTGCAACAAATCTGAAATACTCATCATCGGCCCTAACTCCCTCACCCGCTCAGCCCAGACCTTCTCTCTGAACATTGATGGCTCCATCGTCACCCCCTCCACCCAGGTTCACAACCTCGGCATCATCCTTGACCCCACCCTCTCTTTCCTCCGGACCACATCACCAAAACTGCCTTCTTTCAACTTAGGAACATTGCACACCTCCGGCCCTCCCTGTCGTCTGCCACCACCAAAAGTATTATCCATGCTCTCATAACATCCAGACTTGACTACTGCAACAGCGTCCTCTACGGCTCACCCAACAAAATCCTCAACAAACTCCAATATGTCCAAAACTCTGCCGCCCGACTGCTCACCTCCACCCGCTGCTATGAACATATCACCCCGGTCCTACACAATCTCCACTGGCTCCCGGTCGAGCACAGGATAGACATCAAACTATTACTCATCACTTACAAAGCCCTAAACAACCTGGCCGCTCCTTACCTTTCAGACCTCCTCCCCCTCCACGCCCCAACCCGTTGCCTCGGGTCCGCTGGTACAAACACTCTGAAGATCATCAGAACCAAGTGCCGGAGCTGGGCCCTATTTCTCGTAGCTGGCTTACTGAGTTAGTGGGCTAATTTTCAGGATAAGATGACGTAGGTCAGGCTTTTTGGTTCCTCGAAGCAAGTTTAGATAAATCACCATAGAAACACAGCCAAAAATGTAAACCTGCTCCCACACAGGCTTACTGAAATTCACTGGATAAACTAGCCACTCAAACCGGACAAAAAGGCAGCTCCCTTCCTCATTGATGAAGGAGCGATATTAGTTATATTAGTTTTATAGGGAGAGAGTTCTACAAGATCGCCAAGATCCGTTCTCATGTCATCACGACTTCCTGTACGCAAGGCTATAGATTCTGCAGACAAGGAATAATTTATTTACGAGAGCTTCTCGAGCCGCTAACATTGACAGAGGCACAAAGGCGCAGCCGATTGCCCGTCTCACAAACATGGACTATCAGCCGCTGCATGCCGCGCTGTTCTTAAGTTTATTTAGCGCTTAAGAAACTTATGGAAGTGTTGAAAACACTCATAATGATATGACAGTGTTATAGAGTATAAGTTATAAGTACACCATACATATCATTATTGTAGAACATGATTAAGGTGATTGTGATAAGAAGAATACAGAGAATCACACACAATTTCTTTTCACTGCTTCAATTGATTGAATTTCTGATTATGAATCATACATACATACTGATCCGCCCATACAGATATTCAAACTCCTAGTTATATGGTAATCTACACATTCATGTATATACACATACATAGTACATGATACATACGCGCATACAATACATATATCCTCATAAGTATATATTTATCCATATACTACTGTCAGCAGGCACATTTAAATAAATATAATCTGATTGATTTGGGTGATGAAGCACTTAAAATTAGCCGATACATTTTCCCAACACTAACGCATTTAACTGATATATTTGCAATGCTTGTGTCTCGCAGCGGGGCGGTGTTAAGCTGCGTTCACACCAACAACGTTGCAAAAACGTTGCAAATATTCGCAACGCGTTTGCTGTGAACGATTATGGTAATTAATTCCTCATATGCATTCATGATCACCTCCTGCTACTCAAAAAAAGAGTTTATTTGCCATTGTACTGTTAGAACATCGTGGTGTCAGTGCTCGATTATTATCCCTTCTGAAGAGGAGCGGGCACGGGCATTTATCCAGATGACTGACGTCTGGTTAGAATTAACGAGACTGTTTCAGCACGGATCTTCCATGGAGAAACCAAGTTATCCTGACGTCAATCATCTCGCTAATTTAAGCTGGATAATAGGCCATTTGCTCAACTTTGTTGAGCCAGGCATGAGCGATAGGGCCCTGGGGTGACAGGGCCTTCTCAACTGCTGCACCCCCCCTCTGGAACGCTCTCCCCATCCACATCTGTCAGGCTCCCACCCGATCTTCATTTAAGCAAGCCCTCAAAACCCACCTCTTCAAACTCGCCTTCACCTGCTAAACCCTGCGCCCTATCCTCCACTATGACTCATTCCACACAGCTTCTCCAGTTTTCTTTTTGTTACCATGAATCTTATGTTTGTTTGTTTGTTTGCCTTTCCACTTTTTGTTTTGTTCTGTTTGTCTCTGTCTCTTGTCCCCAGTGTAAACCGTCTTTGAGTATCTTGTAAAGCGCTATATAAATTTGAATTATTATTATTATTATTAAGTTTTTCCTAACCTTTGGTGTGGAACTTGACCACCTGCTGTGATTGAGGGTTCTCCAACGGGTGGCTTGCCTGACAAAGAGTTCAGTATTTCTAGGGTCCTGACCACTATTATACAAAGGTGTCCCAGAGTCACATTTCTTATGAAGAATTGAGAAAGTAAGTATCTCCTGGAGAAAAAGGTTGTAAGGGGTATCTGCACACACTTTGTCACCATGATAATAGCGAGGAGTGAGACTTGAAAGTGGATGGGCGGATGGATACACACCTGGAAGCCAAAGAGGTGGCTTTGTAGCCAGAAGGCGATGACTTCCAGAATTATGCGTAGGAGAACAGAAATGATGTAGAACACGGTGTAGAGTGGTCGTTCGAGGATCTCTTCCGGGTCGATGTTCTTACAGGCGGCGTAGAGGTGGAAGACCGCACCGGGAACGAGCACCGTTACCAGTTGTAACGCCCAAAAAACCTGGAGAGGGCAGGAAGGAGGGAACGGGGGAGTGAGACACTGGGACATAGAATAGAGGGGTCCTGAGATATTTGAAATAGTATAAAGTTACAGGGTTGGAAAGGACCCAGGATCAAGGGTGTCGTATTTGTGCAGATTGTGAAGTTTGTGATTTGTGATTTTGGGCAATAAAACAATAAATTGAATTGAATGTGAAGGATGGAAGGAGGCTGAGCAGGGAGAAACGGCGCAGCAATAAATAAGGTTAAGGAATAATTGTAAATTCATGCTCCATCACTTGACACATTGGCCGCCCAGATGATGCAGGTAAATAAAATGTGTGTCTCTGAAGACAATCTATTACACATATGTCAAACTCAAGGCCCGCGGGCCGGATTCGGCCCGCCGCGTCATTTTTTGTGGCCCGCGACGGCTTCACGGACTCGTTATCAGTGAATCGCGGACCTTTGCATGGGCTTTTATTTTGAAGGGGATTTTTTATGTGCTTTTATTTTGAAGGAGTTTTTTATGCAGCGGAGTGCCATCTATTCACACTCCTCAATGCTGCGTTCACAACACGCTTTACTTGCGTGAGTTTACACGTTGGACTATTTGTGATAGTTAAGCTTCATTACCAACTTTTTTATTCCATGTTTGTGCATGAAAACACTGAGTCTGTTAAAAAAGGTTATACGTTACAAAAGTATTATGTGTGTTGTATTACCTCATGTCCTTAAGATGCACTTTTGGGTTTTTAATTGAGTGTAAAAGGGAATATTTCAAACAATGTTTTGTGTGTTGGCATACTGTGATATTGTTTACTTTCTCAGGTTTAAACTGCACCATATCATTAAATCAATTTGAGAAGTTAAAAATGTTCCTCGCATTGGATCTCAGCTTGTCATTAAGGGGTCAAGGTGTGTCCTGCAGCCAGACCAGTTCAGAACCATTGCCGCAGACCAGTTCAGAACCACTGCCCCAGACCAGTTCAACCACTGCCCCAGAGCAGTTCAGAACCAGTGCCCCAGACCAGTTCAACCACTGCCCCAGACCAGTTCAACCACTGCCCCAGACCACATGCATGTCTTTATTTGCTCACAATTATTTGTTGGACCAGTTATGTCCTTCTCAACTGTGACAAAAAAGCTTTGAAGAAAGTTAATATAATAACGTGCGTTTGATCTTTGTCTTTGTTATTTTCTTCTGTTTTAAGTTTGATCTTTTATAATTGTATATTTATTATAATTTAGCAATGTGGGTTTCTTAACCCTAAATTAAATGGACTTCTGTCATATTGACAGAGAAATTTACTTCCATATATTTTACATTTATATAAATGCATGTACAATATTGTTACACTTGAATAAACAATAATCTAATACAAAGACAGTTAACATTATGTTCGGGAGGAGTTAAATGTATACAGTGTTACAGTTACAACTGGCCCTTTGAGGACGACCATGATGCTG
>NC_136591.1:17824460-18044460 GCF_910589615.1 Taurulus bubalis | reverse complement strand
ATGAGTGTTCGGAGGAGAATCTGGTGAATCACAGAGTGACTCGTCACCTCTCAGCTCTCGTTGTGCGTTTTGTTAAATCTAAAGACGACCTTTCTTTCCTTCAGATGAGCCGTGAGCAGAAGAAGCACTTCTGGTGGAGACTGACCCCAGAGCTGCAGAGCGACTTTGTGGGCCTTAATCCCTCAACCTGCCACCGGCTCCCTGTAGCTGTCACACTAAGTGCTTTTTTTATTTTAATAATCAATCTGATGCAGGAGAGATAAAATTAGGCAGGAGAAGAAACACACGTCCTCTTTGTGTGTGTGTTTGTTCCCCTGAGAGAGAAGACGCGTGCAGCTGTCAACATGAGCTCACCATGGGTTCAGATCCCACTCAGGCTATGGGTTCTTCGCTCGACTGCAGCTTTTTAATGCAAATCAACGACGGTTTTGTGCTCTGATCATAATTATTAATAGTTGCATTGATATTCATATTGCCAATATCATTCCTGATTTTGTTATCATTATAATTCTACTGCTGCTGTTCTTCTTCATCAGCTACTACTCATTATATGAATCATTATGTCACATTTAATGTGTTATAACTATGTTATAACTTCATTAATCACGTGACATCTATTGTACTTCTAGTCACATGCCATATATTGTATTTCTGATCACATGACATCTATTGTACTTCTGATCACATGACATATATTGTACTTCTAGTCGCATGGTCATGTGAAATGGGATCTATTGTACTTACATGACATGACTTTGGGGAGTTGCTCCTGTTCATGCGAGGGTCAAAGGTCAGAGGAAGTCGTATGTGTTGTAAAGAAAAAAAATACACTGTCCACATACTTTTGGCCATATGGTGTATCCTCCCCTTTCTCTCTTCCTCCCTGAATATTTGTATTTTTGTCATCTTTGCTTCGCTTTCTCCATCCCTCTCTTCTTCATCTCTTAATGCTAGTCGTTCTCTCTCTCTCTCTCTCTCTCTCTCTCTGTCTCTCTCTCTCTTTCACACACACACACACACACACACACACGGAGAGAGTCAGTCTCCGTTAGCGGTGTGAAAGCAGCCTCCTTCTCTTCGTGAGTCTCTCTCCTCTCACCTTCTCTCTCTCTCTCCTATCACCTTCTCTCTCTCCTCTCGCCTTCTCTCTCTCCTCTCACCTTCTCTCTCTTTCTCCCCCGGTGAGATCGGAGCCCATCTCATGATAAACTCATGTTACGCAAAGTTGTATCGGAGTAGAACCTACAACCCGTTGTCTTTACGCGCGGAGCCTCCCGACGCGCGCCCGCCATCGTCCCGCTCCTTCCGTGGATCTTACCGCCCAGGTGATGGACGACGAGTTCCCGTCCAGCCTCGCCGAGGCTCTGAGCACCAACTCCACCGAGGAGCCCGGCTGGTGGGCGTCCTCGGACAGCGCGGAGACAGCGCACTTAACCGCCGTGCGCTGCGTCATGACCTCGGTGTACATCCTGATCATCACCGTGGGTCTGCTAGGCAACGTCACCCTGGTGAAGATCTTCATCACCAACAGCGCCATGCGCAGCGTGCCCAACATCTTCATCTCCAGCCTGGCGGCGGGAGACCTGCTGCTGCTGGTTACCTGCGTGCCGGTGGACGCCTTCCGCTATTTCTCCGAGGAGTGGGTATTCGGCGAGGCGGCGTGCAAGCTCATCCCCGTCATCCAGCTCACCTCGGTCGGCGTGTCCGTGTTCACGCTCACGGCGCTAAGCGCGGACAGGTAGGACGAGCTCTGTTCTCCATCATGTTCATGAGCGGGGAGCGTGCCTTAGCATCATCATCATCATCATAGGGACCCGATCACATGCCAATATACTACATCATGGGGGTCGTGCATATATAAGCAGGTATTATTGTACTGCAGTACTTTTACTCATAAACTTCCTCCTTCACTGATCTCAGATGATCATCATTCATATAAACATCTGCAACATCAATATAGTAAAGTTACATTTCAAGGTACTTCCCTTCAGTATTTCTATGTGATGCCACATTGTACTTCTACTGCTCTACGTGTACTACATCGTGCTGTTTACTCCGGACCCTCCTTTTATTTGTCAGTATAATAATCATAAACACGATGCATTGCTCCAGAAGAAGCTGCAGCAGCATCGACACGCTGCTGCCGTCTCGCTTTAAAGATGCAACAGGTTTATTTGTACTCATTTCTTCTTTTCAATATTTTTTGCGTGCTTTGTAGATTAATAATGACAATTTCTGGTTTTGCTGATTTCCCTCCGATGCTTTTTAATGCAGTACTTGTACTTGTAAACTAAGTACTTGTATGAGTGTTGAGGGCCCTACACGGAGGTCTTCCTGCGATGAGGACCTCCTGTCTCTCATCTTCTGACATCTGCTGTACGGGTTCATCCTTTGCTTCCGTCGCTCCTCCTGACTGTGACCGTGGGAGTTGATCAGATGTTCTCGCTGTGAGGTGATGTCACAGCGGGGGTTCTGACACATGACGGTGTGATGAAGCTGTGACGTCTTCCTCGTGCTGTGCAGCGTAATTATCCTTGCTTGAGCTGATTTGTGGGGCGACATTTATTAGTGTCGGATAACGAAGAGGAGGAAACGATGAAGACGAAGATGAGGAGATAGTAAAGACGAGGAGATAGTGAAGAGGATCAGGAGATAGTGAAGAGGATAAGGAGATAGTGAAGAGGATGAAGAGATAGTGAAGAGGACAGCGATGCACTAAAAAGATTTTCAGTATCACTGAAGATAAGACAAGAGAGATAAGAGAAGACAACGAGAGACAATAGAAGACAATAGAAGACGATAGAAGATAAGAGAGACAATAGAAGATGATAGAAGACAAGAGAGACAATAGAAGACGATAGAAGATAAGAGAGATAAGAGAGACAATAGAAGACAAGAGAAGACAAGAGAAGACAATAGAAGACGATAGAAGATAAGAGAGACAATAGAAGATGATAGAAGACAAGAGAGACGATAGAAAACAAGAGAAGACAAGAGAAGACGATAGAAGACGATAGAAGACAAGAGAGATAATAGAAGACAAGAGAAGGTGATAGAATACAAGAGAGACAATAGAAGACAAGAGAGACAATAGAAGATAAGAGTAGACAATAAAAGACAATAGAAGACAAGAGAGATGATACAAGACGATAGAAGACAAGAGAGACAATCGAAGACAAGGAAATACAATAGAAGACAATAGAAGAGAGCCGAATATTACTCAATAGCGGAATATTACTCAATAACACATCGTTCTGGGAGATTAATCGATGTTTTTATCTCCACACTGAAAGATTACAGAAGTCTTTTTTGTGCTTCTACTTCTTCATCTGTCCTTCTGTCCTTCTATCTTTCTATCTTTCTATCTTTCTGTCCTTCTATCCTTCTTTCCTTCTATCCTTCTGTCATTCTGTCCTTCTGTCCTTTTATCATGATGTTATTCTATCCTTCTGTCCTTCTGTCCTTATGTCCTTGAGGACCACTATTGCAAAGTAAACACACGTTTAAAGATGCAGACATGTGGACTTATAAAAGAGGAAATTGACCTTAAGTGAAGTCATCTTGGAAAATCAAGACAATTTCAAAAGTGTGGACATTCTTTTTTTAGGTCAGGAAATGTTTACTTGAAATAGGACATTTGTGGCGACTTAGGAACAATTTAGAAAACTGGAATGATTTTGAAAAAAGATGACGTTTTTGAAAAGCGAGGATTTATTCTTTTCTTTAAATGTCAGGACATTTAGTTTGAAGTCAGAACACTTAGAGAAAGTTAGTCCGGACATTTGAAAATAAAGTGAGGACATCTTTAGAAATTAGGGACAGAGAGGACATCAAGATATTCTTTTGAAAATTATTTAATTTATTATAATTTAGAAGTGAAGAAAGGGTGAGTTTTGGACAATGATGATGTGTTTTTTTGAAACTTTATCTTAGAAGTCAGGACACTTTTGGAAAGTTGAGGACATTTGAAAAAGACAAAGTAAGGATATCTCCAGAATATGGGGACACTTTTGGGAAAGTCAGGTCATTTGTTATAATTGAGTAAACCTTTGAGAAGATGGAAAGGAGGATATTTATGAAGACATCGTGTTCTGTCCACACTTCACTGGGCGTCTTCAAGGGTTGATGCAGCTTTTTATAGATTATATGGTTCTAATAAACTAGACCAGTGGTTCTCAACCTTCTGTAAAATATGTTTTCAGCGAACTACCCCCTAACCAGCGCAAAGCATTCTTAGTTGAAAAAAAGATGTAATACACAGCGCTGTGCCTGATGTGTCTGATTTAATATAGAATATATACAATTCTGTTTATGAACTTACACTTATATTTCATTGAATATTTATGAAATAACAATTTATAAAGGACTTTTGAATGGATGTTGCTTTTACATATATATATTTTTTTAATCTCCACGTACCCCCTTTTGAGAACCACTGAACTAGACAAAACTTTATTCATATGACTGTCCCCACATGAATAGAAATGCAGCTCACTAATACCCCTGAACATGAATTATTTAAAATCTCTGTCATGTTTAAAGACCTAATGTGTGTGTGTGTGTGCAGGCCCGGGGTGGGTAATCGGGAGAATCGGGAGAGTTCCCGGTGGGCCGCTTCACTTCTGGGACGGTCGAGAATTTTATTTGTTGACATTTGTCACGTTAGTCCATCTTCTCTTAAAGTGGGCTACACACGTTCCACATTCTGACACCTCAGCCTCTGCATGGGTTGTACCATGCGAGGAAGTTCACTCCTCCCAAATAGAGTTGGTTCGGTCCATTATGGAACCAACCAACTCTATTTGGGAGGGGAGAACTTCCTCATATGGTAAAACCGGTGTACCATGCGAGTTCTCCCCTCCCAAATAGAGTTGGTTCGGTCCGTAGCCCGTCTTTTCCCAAAAGTTTTCTCAGATAGGCTACCAATAGCTGGGCCAGCCCGACCGCAAAGATACGCATCAGGGAGGATGGACGGGAGGAAGAGGGCAGGAGGGGCGATCCATAGACTTTGCAAATATTATGCAAATATTGATATATAATATTGATATTGAAGTATGCAGTAATATGACTCTTATTTTTTCTTTGTAGTTTCGGAGCAGCAGATAAGACAGTCTCCTGCTGAAAATGATGAGCCCGACATTTGCAATGAGGAGGCCATGACTACAGGGACAGGTAGAGAGGATAACAGGGGAAACAATATGAATTAAAGTTATATATTGTAAGAAAGAGCAGTATATGACAGTACTTGATGGACCAATATGCATTGTTTGCTCAGAAGTGGGTGTAGTAAAGGAGTAAATCACCACTATTTAATACTCATGCAGAAAAATGACAATGACCATGACAATGACGGCCCCCATGAGGTCTCACTACAACAAATCTGTGTGTGTGTGTGTGTGTGTGTGTGTGTGTGTGTGTGTGTGTGTGTGTGTGTGTGTGTGTGTGTGTGTGTGTGTGTGTGTGTGTGTGTGTGTGCGTGTGTGCTCTCATATGTCCAAGAGAGACTGAGGCAGATAGGAGGAGAGAGAGATGAAATGATTGTGATGAATACATGATAGAGTGATGAAAGTTAAAATTAAAATCGAGAAATTGCGTCTGACGGAAAGAAAGAACCAGAATGAGAACGGAGTAGTCATTATATTAATTAATTTAAAAATGATCCACCAAGAATTACAACCATGTCTCCTTCCTGATGTCTGAGGTAAAGAGTTGCATGTGGGAGTGGATGAGGAGAAGCGGCTTCAGTAAAAAGAGAGAACCCGGATCAGCTCCAAAGAGGTGGAGGTCACCTGCATGTGTATGCATCCGGTGTGAATATGAAGGAGCTGCAGTTTGAGTTACAGACAGGTGAAGATGTGCTGCTCAGTGAGGGATTAGAACAGGAGAGACACCTGGAGCTCTTTAATTCATGCGGGAGGCCTGCAGGGGCGGGGTCATGCTCTGCAGGCGGCGACCGCTCGGCGGCCGACTCCACGGACACTTGAGATGGGCCGAGGTCGATGACGTTGCTCTGAGGCGAGCGTGCGTGATGGAAGAGTTAGATGAGAGACAATAGAAGACAATAGAAGACAATAGAAAACGATAGAAGACAAGAGAGACAAGAGAATACAATAGAAGACAAGAGAAGACAAGAAAAAACAAAGGAAGATGATAGAAGACAAAAGAGACGATAGAATACAAGAGAAGACGATAGAAGAGGTCAGAAGACGATAGATGACGATAGATGACGATGGAAGACAAGAAAAGACGATAGAAGACAAGAGAAGACGATAGAAGATAAGAGAAAACGATCAAAGACGATAGAAGACAATAGAAGACAAGAGAAGACAAGAGAAGACAATAGAAGACGATAGAATGTGCGAACGAGAGTCCGTGCCGGTCTGGTCGTTCCCTGTCTGAAACAAGCCGGACCGCTCCAATGACGCACGCGCCTTAACGAGCAATTACCGGCCCGATTCGCCACCCTCTGAACCCCTCAAGGTCAGCCCGCCGTGGAGGCGGTCCGAAGAGAGTAGAGAGAACGGGAAGAAAAAGAAGAAATGCTAGAATGCGGTCGCATCCCCCGGGGGCCACACGGAACGGCCTTCTGAGGGTGGATTAGATTTGAGAAGCAGATAAAGAGCTGTAACGTTCAATAAAGCCAACATGAGACACAGGGTGCATGAGGGCATATTTGGTTTCTCAAATAAGGCTGATAATATGGTTAAAAAGTAATATGAGCTTAATACAACAAGCACGATCTTGTTTTCTTTCTGTTGGGAAGAGTTCAGTATGCGTGTGACTTATTAGAGGCAGAAACTTGATATGATAACCCGATAACCTGATAACCTGATAACCCGATAACCGTGAAGGTGTCTTTCTGGGCTCCAACGAACAATCTGAGTAGAAATAAATGACGTCCGTGTGTCCGTGCGTCCGCCTCGTATCAGCTGATCCAATCTGCTTCAAACTCGATGGCCGTGGCACCGGGTGCCATTTGGACTGGCGACACATTCGATATCCATCAACAATCAATAGTACCATGTGATGGCGGCTGGGGCTTCAGGTCTTCGAGGACAGAGTCGGGCCGCCCTTCACATGCTGGGGTTGAGGTCAAACAAACACAGGACTTTCACCCAGGAGGCCACTGCCCTGTGTCTCAAGTGTGAAGCCGAAAGTCAGCGTTGTCTTCTTCTTCATGTTTGCTAATGTTGTAACATACGCCACCTAGTGGATGGTAGAGGATTTATAACCAAACCAACATATTTTCCTCAACAACACGACAAGTAGCTTGGTTTTGATGCCAAGAGGTCCAGACCAGTTGTGAAGTGACAAAGACGAAGTCCACCGAGGAGGACTTGAGAGTCACCAAACATGGGAACATTTTAGGCTCGTCTTAACCGGACCTTAACCAGATAACCGGACCTTAAAATGACCTTTTAACCAGATAACCAGATCTTTACCAGATCTTAATCAGACCTTTTAACCAGAGAACCAGAAAACCAGACCTTAACCAGGCCTTAACCAGATAACCAGACCTTAACCAGATAACCAGACCTTAAACAGACCTTAACCAGACCTTTTAAACAGGCCTTAACCAGATAACCAGACCAAATCTATATTTCCTTTTATGACTTGTTCTTTTATATTTTGTGTTTGTATTAAATTTCTATTGCTGAAGTAAATATATATAGGTCGAAATTGACCCGTAACACCCAGTGGCGGGCCGTGCTTTTCAGACCTCCGCCTTCAAATAAACAGCTAAACAGCTGGCGCGCCCACCTCCCCGCCCGTCACAGCGCGATCTCACTATTACGAGCATGCAGGACCGACCTGAGGAGCTATGTCTGGACCGACTGGGCCACTGACCAAACATATACATCCACGCCTGCAGGCTGAAGGCTGCAGGTAGTGCAGAGGAACAGACAGAGGACAGAGGAAGACAAGGAGCTGTGCAATGAGAAAATAAGCTGTTAGGGAAAAATAATTATAATACATGTAGTGTATTTGTGAAAAACAATTAAATTATAAAATAGCTATAACTTTGTGATTCTGTTTAGGCCAGCAGCGAAGGCTTAGCAGGCCCTGACGGCCCACCACTGGTAACACTCTTGATTCTCTTGAGGTTCATTTTACCATTTTTTAAAAATTGAAATCGAGAGGTATACTGACAAAGAAAAGGCCCAGAGGCCCAGACCAAAAATATTAAAACATACTGTAGTGGCCATTTGTCCGGTAAATCAAATAAATAAATATAAATGAAAGAAAATAAACCAATATCAAAAGCCACTGATGCACCGTAGGTTATGTTATTGACGCAGCCAAAATAATGCAGGGTCCAATGCGGGAGTCTGGTCTTATTGCTATTTATTGTAACTTAAAATAATCAAACAAACAAATAAACAAACAAAACGCCCCATGCTGCCTCTCCCGTGCTGACCTGTCACTGTCGCTGCTGCTGGCTGGCTGGCTGGCTGAAAACTATAGGCCTACCCAGGTGCATCCCGGTCCTATACCCGCCTACTCCTTTAAGTACACCAGGTGCCTACAGCATTACCCAATTAACAAACTAAAACCTACGTAAAACAACTATAAATAAACAATACCACTTGTGAACAAAAATAACTTATATTATTATTAAATAGCTCCTACACATACAACAATATTTTCATGGATAAGAAAGCCTAACAAGGTACCCAAGAGATGAGAAACAAATTGGATGATAAATAATTGTTTTTAGTGTATTTATTTACAGCTGATTTAAGACATGGGTCAAAACCAAGCAGCTCCGACTCCACAAAACACCGGAAGAATATTCCAGAGAATTCCAACAAAAACCTTCTGCATTTTTCACTCCAACGGATTGTAGATACGAGATGGAGAGACTGCAGAGCAGCCTCGGGGGCGAGCCACTATTAAAAGAGTGGTAGGACAGAAAGAGAGAGAGAGAGAGAGAGAGAGAGAGAGAGAGAGGCAGGAGATGGACAGGAGCGAGCTGCATTAAGATTGCAGCAGCAGCAGCCTTCAGGTGCATGCTGGGAGCAGCTGAGTGTGTGTATGTGTGTGTGTGTGTGTGTGTGTGTGTGTGTGTGTGTGTGTGTGTGTGTGAGAGAGAGAGAGTGTGTTTCCTGCAGTAAAGGTAAAGGTCAGCACATCATCTGTCCTTCATGGGAGCAGCTTAAACAGAGGTAAAGCTCTGGATTGCAGTTTAGATCCAGAGCTTTACCTTGGACCGGCTCAGAGGAAACATTGTGTTATTGGACATGAGTTCTCCATTCAACATTTAGGGTCTGAAGTTTCATCCGCGAGCAGAGACAATCTCTTCCAGAAAGTGTGTGAGTGTTTCCTGTTGTGTCTGCAGTGGACGTTGGATCCATCCCCCTGAGCTCCTTCCTCGGTGGACTTTGTGTCCCTGTTTCCTCCTTCACCACCTGGACACATGGTGTTACTGGACGCCGGCTCTTGGGAGGACGGCCTCCTGGTTTCGGGGCTAAATGAATGAATGTTTAGCAACAGGCTTCCACCTAAAGCGCTGTTTGGTCAGCCCGTTAACAGGAAGCTCATTTCCTGATCCCACAGTTGTGAGCCTGATGGCCTCTAATGAGCCCCTAACGAGGCTTAAGTTGCCCTGAAGGTCCTAGACAAGCTCAACGAGGCTAATGGCTAATGAGCCTAATGATTGGAGTGGTTACTGGAGCCCCGATTACTTCCTGTCAAGAGGATGCACACAAAAACATCAGCTGACTTTAGGAGGTGGTGGAACAGTGATGCTCCGGCAGAACACATGGAAAACACTGTCTGTCTGATTCCAAACCAGTGGAGTCACACCCTGGTGGTCAGGAGAGAGAATGCAGCTTTAACACATAAAACATAGACTTCTATACAACCAGAGGAGTCGCCCCCTGGTGGTCAGTAGAGAGAATGCAGCTTTAACACATTTAGCATAGACTTCTATACAACCAGAGGAGTCACCCCCTGGTGGTCAGGAGAGAGAATGCAGCTTTAACACATGAAGCATAGACTTTTATACAACCAGTGGAGTCCCACCCTGGTGGTCAGGAGAGAGAATGCAGCTTTAACACATTTAGCATAGGCTTCTACACAAACAGAGGAGTTGCCCCCTGGTGGTCAGGAGAGAGAATGCTGTTTTAACACATGAAGCATATACTTCTATACAATCAGAGAAGTCGCCCCTTGGTGGTCAGGAGAGATAATGCAGTTTCAACACATTTAGCATATGCTTCTATACAAACAGAGGAGTTGCCCCCTCGTGATCAGGAGAGAGAATGCAGTTTTAACACATGAAGCATAGACTTCTATACAACCAGAGGAGTCACCCCCTGGTGGCCAAGAGAGCTAATGCAGCTTTAATACATAACGCATAGGTTTCACTCCTCAGAGCCGGAAGGTCTAAATCCGAAAGTGTAAAGGAAATACTCCTGTCTTTTTTGTTTCGGGGAGAGTTGGGTGATCTGTTTTTTTTGCTCCGGTCCGGTTTTCGAGGTCCCACCAGATGGCTTTAATGCATCATTATAACACGGTCTGGTAGTAAGGGTTCGATAGAAGGGCCGGTTCAGGTTCTGGAACCACAGCCAAACAGAAAACAAACAATAAGACAGACTCTATGATGAAACACGATCTGCTATCTAACCGGAGGGTGAGCTGTCTTCATTCATTCAGAAACTTGAGTTCTCTTTCAGCTGGGTCGAGTGTTGAAAGCAGGAGATCTGAAGAGGAAACACACTTGGCTGCTCTGCTTTCAGAGGGATGGGGACGCTTAACCTTTTTAGCCCCACGGCGCCCATTATCGGACAGAAAAAAAGAAAAATAAGTCATGTGACGTTTTCTAAAGGATCTCCGGAACCACAACATTGATTAACTTCATTAAAATTGCTGAAATACAGCAAAGCCTTGTGGGAAGAGTTCTATCCGCTCAGAAAAAAATCTACTTACCGTTAAGTTTATGTATTTACATAAATCCCGTAACCTCGTCAAAATTTCCGGCACGACCGGGTTCCTTCCATCTTGATCATTTTCCTCCTGATTTCAGACCAGCTGTCGTGATACCTGAACACTGACTTTAACGTCCAGCCTGGGTCCTGTTTCTCATACCTGGCTTATTGAGTTAGCGGGCTAATTTTCAGGATAAGAGGACATAGGTCTGGCTTTTCGGTTGCTCGAAGAAAGCTTAGATAAATCACCATAGCAACACAGCCAAAAATGTAAACCTGCTCCCGGGCAGACTTACTGAAATTCACTGGATTAGCTGGCCACTCCCACCGGACAAAAAAGGCAGCTCTCTTCCTCATTGATGAAGGAGCGATATTAGTTATATTAGTTTTATAGGGAGAGAGTTCTTCCAGATCGCCAAGATTCGTTCTCACATCAGGATGACTTCCTGTACGCGGCGATATAGATTCTGCCGGCAAGAAATCACTTATTTACGAGAGCTTCTCGAGCCGCGGACATTGAACACCCCACGCCCATTGCCCGTCTCCCAGACATAGACTATCACCCTCTGCATGTCGCGCTGTTTTTAAGTTTATTTAGGGCTTAAGAAACTTATGGATGTGTTGAAAGCACTCATAATTATATGACAGTGTTATTAGTACACCATACATATCATTATTGTAGAAAAATGATTAAGGTGATCGTGATGAGAATACAGAGAATCATACACAATTTATTTTCACTGCTTCAATTGATTGAATTTCTGAATATGAATAATACATACATACTGATCCGCCCATACACATATTAAAACTGCTAGTTATATGGTAATCTACACATACATATATATACACATGTATAGTACATGATTCATTCGCGCATACAGTACATATATCCTCATAAGTATATATTTATTCGTATACTACTTTTAAATAAATATAATCTGATTGAGTTGGGTGATGAAGCACTTCAAATTTGCCGATACATTTTCCCAACACTGACGCAACTTTAACTTCTAATATATTTGCGACGCTTGTGTCTCGCAGCGGGGTCGGTGTTAAGCTGCGTTCACACCAACAACGTTGCAAAAACGTTGAAATATTCGCAACACGTTTGCTGTGAATGATTAAAGTATTGACTTCCTCATATGGGTTCATGATCATCTCCTGCTTCTCAGCAAATGATAGGACATTTGCTCGACTTTGTTGTGCCAGGTACGAGAAATAGGGCCTTGGACTCAAAGATGAACGGATCTCATTTTCACCTCACAAAAACATTTCTGTGGCCATAACTCCACAACTAATATGCTCATTTCGACCATTTCACTCAGTTATCTGAAAGGATGTAGCTCATGGGGATGAGTATTCGTCCTGACAACAAGGTAGCCTGTTCAATCCCCACTCTTCCCATAGTTTTCACCATGTATTATTGTGGACGTGAACTGGCATACGAGTGGTTCGACACAGCTCCACTGGGACGGTGCGTCTCCCAGTCCATGTCCACCAGTTGATTCATGAGTCACCGGCCTCGGGCTGCCGAGTCAAGATAATTACATTCTCCTCACGCAGAGAGCTTTGCCGGCACTCTGAGCTGCAATTATGGCTCGGTGACAAAGCCTTCTCCTCTTTTATCTTAAAACCACAACTTTTTCTGGTTGGCTCCAGATTGGTAGCTATGGGAACAGATGTTGGTGTTGGTGGAGCTTTTAAATGTAGCAGAGAGACGGTGAGGAGCCTGGATGAAGATGTGGTAACACTGAGAGGGAGATGGAGGGGAAGCGTCACACGAGACCCCACAGGAGGAGGATGCTGGGTCCAGTGAGCAGGGCGGCCATTGTTTATAAACCCACCAATAACAACATCAATATTGTTTATAAAACACAACAACAAAAATATCAACACTGCTTTATAAACACACCAACAACAACACTGTTTATCAACACACCAACAACAACAAAAATCAACAATGTTTATAAACACACCAAATAAAATCAATGTTTATAAACACACCAATAACAACAAATAACAACATAAAAATGTTTATGAACACACCAACACTGTTTGTTTATAAACACACCAACAACATCAACAATGTCTATAAACAACACCAATAGTGTTTATAAATACGCCAATAACAACACCAATAGTGTTTATAAACACACAAATTCTTTTATTTACTGAAAGATAACATATTCTGACTCGATGTATTTATTTGCTACAATGTGTTGGATTCATGTTGATTTGTATTTAAAGACATTTCAATTTGTGGGAGAAAACAATTGTGGGTAAAACAATATTTAAAGAAATATGATAAATTGTCTATTAAACCAGAAATGTCACTCAGCGAGTCAACATGCTAGTTCCCTGTTAATTGAAACTTACTGAAACACATGTTCTCTCTTAGACAAGGTCTGGGTGTGTGTGTGTGTGTGTGTGTGTGTGAGTGTGTGTGTGTGTGTGTGTGTGTGTGTGTGTGTGTGTGTGTGTGTGTGTGCGTGTGTGTGTTTGTTTGTTTGTGTGTATGTGAGAGAGACTGAATGAATGTGAAGCAGTAGGTGTCAGCTGTCCTTGAATAAATAAAAGGTTTAGAAAACACCCGAGGAGGGATGGATTCAGCAGATGTGATCAATAATCAATAGAAGCTTTTCCTCCTCCTCTGTCTCGTAGAAGAAGTTTGAAGTTGTGTCTCTGACCGTCCTTCGCTTTCCTCCTCCACGTCCATCCGATCGTCGAATGACAACTCCTGAGATCTGCGGGATGTATTGATTAGTAGAAGCACAAACCATGTTGTGTTTTGAGATTGGACTACGATTATCTGTAACAAGCGCTGAACGGTACGCTGGGTACAGCTCGCTGTATTGCACAGTACACAGCAACAGTGTTGAGGGCGCAGCACGGATCAGGTTCAGACTCAGGTTCAGGTTCAGGTTCAGGTGTACGTCAGCATTAAAGGATGAGGCCATTTCCTGTATTCTAACAAAAACCTCCAGAAATCACTAAAACCAACAATGAGCTCTCAGTACTGTCACTTCCTGTCGGTGTCTCTCGGGTCCAAGCCCATCGGTTCCTCCTGAACATGTTAGTGTTTTAAAAACACAAACATTCACTGAAGGCTGGTCACTGTATTGATCAAACAAACAGGAGGAAACAGTGCATGAGTCGGGGACTACTTTCAGCGGCGTATTAATCCTCAATTGGTACTCCATAGAGTGTTTGTCTGTGTGATTGAGTCCAAACGAAGGACAGTGTGTTGAAGCTGATGAAGGAATAACTATGAGGCTTTTTGTGTGTTTTTAATAGTTTGGAGAACAATTATAGAGAACACCAGCAGACTTTTCCTCACCACCCGTTGCCATAGAGAGAGCTTAGTGGCTTTAACAGCAGCAGTGAAGTCCAAGCTTATGTCTGAGGGATCAGCTGTGAGTTATGTCTGTGATTCATGATGTCTGATGTCAGCTTCTAACCGAGCCTCAGCACAAGAGGAAACAAAAGGGACGTGAATCAGTTGGAGTTGGTTCTCTCTTCTCAAGTAAAAGAGAGCAAAGAGCACCTCACGTGGTTTAACAGAGAGAAGGTCTGGAGAGCTGGATGAGACAAACACACACAGGACTTTCACCTAGGAGACCGCTGTCCACGTCAACGTTGACTTACTTTTGCTACATAGCTTATGTACTTAACGCGTAACCCGGTACTTTTGTTGCATCAATAAACGTTAAATAAACCTATGTTGAGAGTTTCATTTTGAAAAGCCACTGTCTGCATGTCATAGTTTGAATGTCTGCACTCATAATGAATCAACCTGATTTACTAGAAATTACATTTATATTCTGCTACTTTGGTTATTATAAAAAAAACTTGAGTCTAGAAATATATGCTGTTTATATTGTTTTACTAATTATAAATGATGTCCTTTTTCATGTTTATGAGCTACAAAGTCATAATTTTGAGTCTCCAATTGTTTTCTTCGATTCATTTAAAAAGTACCTCCTGAATGTGTGACAGGTGTTGGTTAATGTTTAACCCTTCAGGGTCCTAGGCCTTTTTCTCAGATTTACATAATTTCTTAAATTCTACTTTAACTCACTATCTAAAGTTAAACAGCTACTAACAGGAAATAATTTAAAGTTTAGATCAGTACTGTTTGTGAGAAAATACAACGATTAGAGACCGGGAAAACGTCGCTGAGCAGAATCAGCTGTTTTACATTCAGAGCAGCTCCTCTGGGCAGAAATACTAGAAGTGAGGCAGCGATTTATTCTCTTTGAAGGAGCAAGGAGCATTATTCTGAACAAGTGGACAGATGCAGACCAATGATACCGGCCCTGGACTGGAGGTACACGATGCAGCTTTTCAGCGTATGAATCACTGGCGGCAGTCACTGAGTGCACGTTGATTTTTAGGGAACATTTAGTCTGAATGCACGAGGAAACGTTGCATTAAAGGTCTGTGCTGGAGAATTTGATTTGTTTATATATATACATATATATATTTATATATATATATATATATATATATATATATATATATATATATATATATATATATATATATATATGCTAGAGCATTCGTTTATATTCGAGCATTCATTTTTTATGTAGACATCAGAGTTCTTGGTGTTTGTTTCTTTCCTGGTTCAACATGAACGTGCACACAACCAGTCCCACAGAACATAGAACATGGTAGTAAAACATATAACATGGTTTTGACATGTTCTGTGGGTTGAGGTGCCGACACAGTGCCTCAAAAGTACATTCATCCTTTGGGACGAGCCGTGTGAGAGCTCGGCGGAGTCACAGTGACGTCATGCGTTGGACTTCAGAGCCTCGACTTCGGCATTTTGTCTGTCGCCATCTTGTTTTTTTGCAACCAGAAGTGATACTAGAGGGGGCGGAGCTAATTACAACTAGATGCTATACAAGGGATTATATAGCAAAATGTTACAATTATGAATTAACTTTCATAATTAAACTAAGTGCAAACACACTAAGAGTTCAAGTTGTAAGCCAAACACACAGAAATGAGTGGTATATAAATGCTGTTTAGTTGAACTAAAATAAGTGTTCGTCTGTCCTCATACTTGTGGCCTCTTGGTGTTCTTCTACAAGGCGGCGTGCTTCATGACCAGGAGGGTCATGAAGCACGCCGCGTTGTAGAAGAACTCTAATAGAAGAGCTCTGATAAATCTCTGTCGCCACCATTTTTTCTTATACGTGCAATAAATCCAGAGCAATATTTGCTGCAGACTTTCTCCATGAAGTTACATTTTTAACTGAAAACAGCTGCATCAGCCGGGACTTTGTGCACAGAAATATAAATACTCTTACTGCTACAAGACATATATAATCAATACCTCGCTACATCAATAAAACATGAACGTCACACAGGTTGATGTATGATTTATGAGCTGCAGTCGTCTCTAACAGACCTCCATCTGACCTTGTTTGTGTCTGAATAAAACACAGCCAGAAGAGGAAGAGTGTTTTATTTTTTGAAGGATCAGTAATTAAACTGCAATCTGACAGAACACGAGATGGAAGTTACATAAACAGTCTGAAACAAGCATCACGAGACGGAAGAGGGCTCGTATATATGCAACGTTCTTCATCACTCGACCAATAATAACTGTGTTTACAGAGATAAACACCATCATTCAGGCACCAGATATTTTGTTTACATGTGAAAGTAAAAAAGAAAGAAGGATGAAATGATTCAAACTTCCATTCAGTGGACATGATGATGATGATGATGATGATGATGATGATGATGATGATGATGATGATGATGATGATGATGATGATGATGAGTTCCAGTGAGCTGGGATCAATATTGAACTCGACACTGGTCGACATTGGTCCGATGGAAGAGATGAGCCCCAGCGCCCCCAAGACTGGGGGCTGAATTCTTCATCAGGAGGTCATCCTCCCTCTCAAAGTCCTTGTACTCCCATGAATCAATACCAAAGCCACTGATGTGACAAAAAAAATCAGAGGCATCCAAGGTCCAGGAAGAAAGTTAGGGCATTTTTGCTTTCAGCGGACCTAAACCTACAGTTCACGAAATGTGCACTAAATGAATTACTAAAAATATGTAACTTCACTTAATCAAAGTCAAACTTTCCAGAGATACTGTTAAAACATAGTGCTATTGTTTAGTACAGCGGTTCCCAAACTTGTTAGGCCACGCACCCCCTTCTAAATCCCGACCGGGTTCACACACCCCCAATCCCCCACACCTTAAAAAAAAAACGCAACAGAGCCTATCTATAGCCGCATAAAATCGGACCAATGCGAGAACTGCTTGCTCGTGCGTGGCGTTTGTTACAAGATTTAGTTCGCTGTATAAATTTCAGTTACACAAGGTGTCACTTTTAAAGAGCAATAAGGATGGCGAGGACACACGCACAGGCTCAGAGGCAGATTGCATTTCACATTTATTTACTTAAACACAGTAAGCCACGTAAAGAACAAAGAGTGGCACATGCATAGGCTCAGAAACAGATATAAATAAAAAAGGAGGAGTCCATATGAGGATGTTCACATGCAGCGCAGGTGGCTCAGCCTGCAGCAAAAGAGATAGAGAGGGAGAGGGAGGGGGAGAAAGTGAGAGAGACTCACGTGAATGAGACTGCAATTGTGTTTGGCTGTTTTGTAACTCTTCCAATTTTGATCTAAAAAATGTAAGGGGCTTCTGACTTGCACTGGCATGCTTGGTGTTCAGGTGGCGGCGCAAATAAGAGGCTTCAGACAGCTGTTAGCCAGAACCTCACTGCACAACACGCACTGTGGCTTCGGGCAATCTGCATTGCCAATCCAAGTGAAGCCCAGACCCAGATAATTGTCATCATATTTCCTCTTTTTTTTCCCAGTCTGATGCTCACTCTCGTCTCCTCTTTTTTTACCTTGACTCCGCGATGGGCCTCTGTGCTCCCGGTTTGTCTGTGATATCCCTTCCTCCTTCTCGGTCTCCTCCGTCTCCTCTTTCTCCGACTCCCAGTCGATTTCTTCTCCTGGTCTCTCCCCAACGCACCTCTCCGTTTCTCTCCCTCCGGTTCCTCCCTCTCTCTCTCTGTCCCTCTCCTCTTTTATTACTGATAGCTTCAGATGTCCCACCTGACAGCTTCCCCGATTTCAGCCAGTTTAACATATTTTCATGGATGTTGCTGAATGAATGAAATGATGTTAGGTGCACAAGCTAGCTAGTGTGTAGTAAAAGACAGTTTGGCGGCCGGACCGGAAGTGCATCTATTTATTAAATTGTACGTTTTTAATTTTAAATTTAAATCTTATAAAGGGAATTTTTATAATTAAAAAATCCTACTTATTTTTTTTCAAATTATGTTTAATATTAATTATTACACCAATAGACCACCATTAAATTTTTCCTCTCGCGCACCCCTAGAGTCAGCTCGCGCGCCACACTTTGGGAATCCCTGGTTTAGTAGAAAGAAAAGCGATGGTATGCATAATTAAAAAGAGGAAATACATCCTGGAAGTTTCTTTTTTTCTGGAAATTATTCTTTTTCTTTCCTGTAGTCTATCATCAACCAATAAACCAGTAACACATATACTGCTATATGGACCTATTACTAGTCTAACAACTGTTTTCTGTATATTTTACATTTTCATATCATTCAAATAGCCGTTGTAGTTGAAGAGATATTCTGTATTTGGTATGGGTATGCAAACCATTCGGAATTTTTTAGAAAAAATGTCTGGGGCTTAACCGGGGTTAAAAAGGTTTTAAACTCCTTCATTGTTTGTTTGTTTGTGATGTTGATCAACAACAACAATCATCTTATTAAAGTGGAAGAAATGCAACTACCAACAGTCAGGTTTAGGTTTGGTTTAGTTTGATATTTTCTCCCTCTACTAAAGTAAAACCATCTCTTATGAGCGAGACTTTCTACACTCGTCCTCTCTCATGTGATGGATGTATTGAACGCTGGAACTTCATCAAGTGAAGAGACTCAGAATCTCTTGTATCTGTTTCCTGCAGCAGCCGGGAACAGAACCAACAACCACAGACCCCCTTCGTTGAATGACTGACCGTCAATCCACCATTTCAAGGTCCGTAGAATCAGATATGAATTGAACCTCAACATGGAATCCTTTTCCATTAAAAACCACCTTGATGGTTCAGTTCCCTAAACACTAAAGTCTGTAAATAACTGACACGCTCCTGCAGGCTGAACACGGGATTCTAACCAGCGAGTGTAAACCTCCTGCAGACTGATCACGGACTCTAACCCCTGAGTGTAAACCTCCTGCAGACTGAACTCACGGCGGCCCGCTGGATCATGATCTGACTAATGAGGACATTAAAATGCAGCTCTACGATTACACATTAAGCATAATTATGGTCCTGTTGTTTCTCTCTTTGTCCTCGAGCTGCAGTCCTGCTGGCGGCTGCAGCTTTTCGTTAACTAACAAAGAACCGGCGCACTAATGCCGTTGAGTGAAAAATTACATAATTATTACATGATTTATGTTTGGGTTCACTCCAGAAAGTCTGAAATGTTAGTCTGAAGGGTGCTGACTCTTTGATGAACGTGCAGCATTGTGAGCTCGAATGTAAACACAAAGTGTTATGACATAATAAAAAGTGTGGGGTCGTGTGTGTGCGTGTTTCTGTGATTCTGTCTGTGTTTCTTTGTGTGTGTGTGTGTGTGTGTGTGTGTGTGTGTGTGTGTGTGTGTGTGTGTTAATACTAGCAGTCAGTCATGCTCTCATGCTGGCTGATGAAGTCTTTTATTGACATGAGGACAAGGTCAGGTGGAACTACTTCTATGATCAATAAACCGGCTGAAGGTGACGCCTGACTGCCGTCCAGATGTTTTCATATCGTGTATGTGTAAGTGTAAACAGGAAAGAGGCTGAAAGAAAGCTCCTAAAACCTGAATAATCAACGCATTACACAGGTGTGTTTATTAGAAAGTTCTACACAACATTTCAAATAAAAGTAGAATGTCTGTGTGTGTAAACAAAGTCAGTGGTACAAATATGTCTCTTAGAAAACTGTGTGAATTTGTGCATTTAGTTCAGTGAGTCTCTGGTTTGTCAGCATCCTACTAGCTCCTCCCACTAGCTCCTCCCACTAGCTCCTCTCACTCACTCCTCCCACTAGCTCCTCTCACTCACTCCTCCCACTAGCTCCTCTCACTATCTCCTCTCACTCGCTCCTCTCGCTAGCTTCTCCCACTAGCTCCTCCCACTAGCTCCTCTCACTAGCTACTCTCACTAGCTACTCTCACTAGCTCCTCCCACTAGCTCCTCTCACTAGCTACTCTCACTAGCTCCTCCCATTAGCTCCTCCCATTACCTCCTCCCTTAGCTCCTCCCATTAGCTCCTCCCACTCGCTCCAGTTTTTGCTCAGGTTACGTGATAACGGCAGCCTGCTTGATGGTTGTCTCGCTGCCCGTCAGGTACAAGGCCATTGTGAACCCGATGGACATCCAGACGTCCGGCGCCGTCTTCTGGACGTGTCTGAAGGCCGTCTCCATCTGGCTGCTGTCCGTCCTGCTGGCCGTCCCCGAGGCCGTCTTCTCCCAGGTCGTCTCCATGCAGGTAAACACACACACACACACACACACAAACACACACACACACACACACACACACACACACACACACACACACACACACACACACATCTTCTCTCAAGTCTTCTCCAAGCAGGTAAACACACACACTGCTGCGGTGCTACGACCACCTGAGCCTGAAGCCCCGCCTCCATCCATCCCTCTGGGAGAAGCTCAATCTCATGAACACGAGCATGTTGTCTGCATATTGTTTCATCTGGTTCTCCTGGATGTGACATCTGAGCTTCTTTTCCTCTTTTGTAAAGAAATCTCAATGTTTAATTAAATTGATCAATTATGAGTTTTGTTATATCGACAACAATCCACCAGCGCTACCCGGACCAGACCAAGACCAGACCCGCACAACCTTGCTCTCTCTGTAGCCTTGCTCTCCTTGTGACCTTGTTCTCCTTGCTCTCCTTGCTCTCCTTGTGACCTTGCTCTCCTTGTGACTTTGCTTTCCTTACGACCTTGCTCTCCTTACGACCTTGCTCTCCGGCTTGGTGCCGGTTCAGACTCTCAGATTTATGAATTAGCAGCGTCCACAACCTGTTTTATGATCCTCACTGATGTGTTTAACTGTGTCCTCTCCTCCCTACTTTTTGTTTCAATTCTTCCTCTCCTTTCCTCATCTCTACTACTTCCTCACTTCCTACTCCTGGTTTCCTCTCCTGCTCCCTACTTCTTGTTTCCTTTCTTCCTCTCTTACTCCTCTCTAATACTTCCTACTCTTGGTTTCCTTTCTTCCTCCTCCTCCTCTCTACTACCTCCCACTCCCCCCCCCCAACTACCCCTCAGGGTCACAGAGACGACAGTAACGTGACCTTTGTGAACTGCGTTCCCTACCCGCTATCCAATCAGATGCACCCTAAGATCCACTCTGTGATGATCTTCCTGGTTTACTTCCTGGTTCCTCTGACCATCATCTCTGTGTATTATTACCACATCGCCTGCACGCTGGTCAAGAGCGCCCACGACATGCCGGGCGAGGTCAGCGAGCACACCAAGAGACAGGTGAGATGAAGACATGAACACATGAATGAAGGAGGAAGTGATGAATGAATGTATGAAGTGATGAATGAAGTGATGGATGAATGAAGTGATACATTATTGAATGAAGTAATAGATGAATGAAGTGATTCATGAAGTGATGAATAAAGTGATGGATGAAGTGATGAATGAATGAATGAAATGATGAGTGAAATGATGAATGAAGTGATGGATGAAGTGATGGATGAAGTGATGAATTATTGAATGAAGTGATGAATGAAATGATACATTATTGAATGAAGTAATAAATGAATGAAGTGATTCATGAAGTGATGAATAAAGTGATGGATGAAGTGATGAATGAATTAATGAAATGATGAATGAAGTGATGGATGAAGTGATGAATTAATTAATGAAGTGATGAATGAAGTGATAAATTAACCTCCTCACTTCCTTACCTCCTCGTCGCCTCACCTCCTCGTCTCCTACATGTCCACGTATTCGCTCCACAAGAGTCGTTCACTCACCTGCAGCTACTTCGGGTTTCTCCCTTTAACAAAACACTTGCTGGTATTCATTCATTATTTATATTGATCTATTTTACTGCTATGCAATCTCAAAGACACGGGGCACTTCCTGCCGACTTTTCACAGTAAAAGCTTCCAGGAAAGGGAGGAAGGAGCTGCTGAAAAAGTTCATGGAGCATCAGTTAGTGAGGAGAGAAGAGAAGCTTTACAACATGCAGACATGCAGCTCCTCACGAGGACCAGGACTCACCATGAACCAAGACTAAATTCAGGGCAAGACTATGAAAGCATGAATAATTCACAGACCTGGACTTGTTGAAACGACTGAATGAGAGAGCTGGCTGTGTCCGTGGAGGTAGTTATTGACTCTATTACCTGGAGACTTCACTCTAAACACACACACACACGCACACGCCCCTGTGGCTTTGCAGGTCTCAAAGGGCACTTTGGAGTGAAGTCCACCTCGATGACCTCGAGGTTAATGGGGAGTCAACGAGAGAGAGAGAGAAAGAGAGAGACAGAGAGACAGAAGCCTATCAGCCTCTTCTCTCTTTGTATCTTCACATCTTTAGAGGTCGGGGAGTCAATAGCTACTTTAACTGCAGATGCCACATCAATAGCATCACATTCATTATGTTCCCAGAGATAAGAAACTAATTAGAGAACACACACACACACACACACAGGCGCACACGCACGCACACGCGCGCGCACACACACACACACACACACACACACACACACACACACACACACAAACAAACTGACTGAGCGCCGTAATTCGTAGATATCCCATGAAATAATTCCGTATGTTGTCCACGTAATCACGAACGAGGAAGTATAGAGAAGTATTTAATCATCTTTAGTAAACATAATTAATGTTCCACCCTTTGGTCATCAGTGTTGGGGTAATGAGTTACAAAGTAATGGATTACAGTAACGATATTACTATTATAGGTAACGAAGTAAAGTAACGCATTACACTCAAAATATTGGTAACTACACTACTTTACTAGACCTCAGTAACGCGCTTTCCTGCGTTACCCAAGACATTTTTACCAGTCCAAAAAGTTCTCTTTTTTGTGGCGCGCGAGTCACACGACACTTCCTGCATGAACAATAGCAACGAGCTGCTAGCTAGCGCTGCTGCTGCTACTGACCGCTGCTGCTGTTACTGCCTCTATGCCCAAGTCGGGTGTCGAGCCTGGTCCCGCTATCTCCGGTGGTTTTCGGGGAGCTAGCGGAAGTTAACAGAGAGCTAGCGGAAGTTAGCGGGGAAGTGACGGAGCGCTAGCAGGAGCCCCAGCCGGCTACAGCAGGGAGCTAACGGGGACTCTGACCGAAGGTAGTAGCGGCTCGTAACCCGACGTTTACGGTAGATTGTTCATGCAGGAAGTGTCGTGTGACTCGCGCGATTATTATTATTGGAAATTATATTAATTAATAATAATACATTATTATAGAAAATGTATCTTTGCAGTTAATTTGGACATTTGCTTAAAAAAATGGAAAGTAAAGTAACTAGTAGTGAAGTTACTTTTCAAATGCAGTAACTAGTAAAGTAATCTAGTTACAATTTTCAGAAGTAACTAGTAACGTGTAAGTAGTTACTTTTTCTGAGTAACTACCCCAACACTGCTGGTCATATAACCCTCTGGCTATAGAACCCGTTGCTCAGTCCCAGCACACAGCAGACAGGAAGCAGCCTGACCCGTTGAGTTTTATTTGTGTCGCCTGATGAATTTAATCCAGTATTCTCCCTCTATTAGCTCCGTGTTGGGTCTCCTCCTCCTGAGGGAGATATCTGTCTGTCCAGAAGCTGCTCTTAACTGTAACTGAGTCTGTCAGCTGGACTCAGCATGCCTGAGCAGGTCTGGTCTCAGTGTCCATGTCTCTAGAGGAGTCGGCTCTCCTGGGGTTTGTTACTGAGAGCCATATGTTTATAAAACTTTCCTCTGAGGTCACACTTTACTTTCTGAGCGGCGTGGCTGGAGTCACACTGACAGCTGACTGACAGCGGTGGGATTCAACCTCACGCTTTTCACTTTGCACCAGCAGGAACTGGCTCAGACCTGCACAGCGCAGCCACCACTTTATCTCGTGAAACACACGAGATAAAGTTCGCAGTCTGATGCTTTCATGTTTTTTTTTACACAAAATGCAGCTTTCTTGACGTTTAACGTGATCTTTTGACTTGACAAACATCATAAAGTGTGATTCATTGAAGTCAAACGGGAGGAAAATACATATTTGTCTCGGCATATTTCTTCTGAAATAAGGTGTCGCGGAGGTTCAGGATCCTTTATGAGGGAAAAGACCTGAGAAGTGTGAAGAAGAAGTGGCTGAGCAGTGAGTTCAGTACTTTATGAGTTCATGAGAAATATAGAGAACGCATTTCCATGTATGTTCCATTGTTTGATAATTCATGATGAAGTGATATCTGTACTCTTTTTCACAATAACTCTGAAATGTCTCCTGAATACTAAACATCAGCAGAAGGAACTTCGTCCCAAATCCATAAACTAACAGAACACAACCCTACAGCAATGCTTTATGTCAGAAGACAAGAAGGTGGTTCAGATCAAAGTACACAGAAAGTACACGTTAATAATGCATCAGTATGTCGTTGTGTGAAACAGTAACACGTGAAGCAACAAAATAAAAACACATAGAGGATTTTTTTTTGACAAACAATGACAAAAGTTCATGTCACAGCAAGTGGAGTTTTTTGATCCGTTTGGATAAAAGCTCTCAGCATCACTTCAAAGAGCAGCAGGTGTGAGGTCACAACGACAGGTTCCTGGACAAAAGAGAGCTTTTTCACTGAAGGACAAAGAGACATCTGGAATGGAAGAAGAAGATGAGACAAAGGGAGTGTGCAGGTTAATAACCACAGTATGAGGATGTCCTGATGGTGGTGCTCACTTCCTCACATTGTCTCCACTAGAATCAGAATCAGAACCATTTATTCGCCAGGTACAAACAAGGATTTTTTCTTGGTGGAAGGTGCATAACATTAAGACTAGACAATTAACAACAACAACAACAACAACAACAGTGCAATAGATATTACATTATGTATAATATAAAGTGCCCAGATAACAGTAATGTAAACATCCTAAAGAGAACCTCATCATGTTTTCTCCACTAGAAGGACACCCTAGAGATAAATTCATCATGTTTTCTCCACTAGAAGGACATCTAAGAGAGAACCTCGGCATGTTTTCTCCACTAGAAGGTCATCCTAGAGAGAACCTCACCATGTTTTCTCCACTAGAAGGACATCCTAGAGAGAACCTCGCCATGTTTTCTCCACTAGAAGGACATCCTAGAGAGAACCTCATCATGTTTTACATTACATTTCATTTAGCTGACGCTTTCATCCAAAGCGACATACATGTTTGCTCTATACACCGGAGACACAGCAACGGGGAGTAATTAGGGGTTTAAGTGTCTTGCTGAAAGACGGGCATGCTAACCACTGAGCCACAGTCACCCCACTAGAAGGACATCGTATAGAGAACTTCATGTTTTCTCCACTAGAAGGACATCCTAGAGGGAACTTCATGTTTTCTCCACTAGACTGACATCCTAGAGACAACTTCATCATGTTTTCTCCACTGGAAAGACATCCTAGTTGGAACTTCATGGTTTCTCCACTAGAAGGACATCCAGATGGAACTTCTTGTTCCACTGGGAAAAAAACGTCTTTAGTTCATTGTACATCTGTAATCACACTCGATAACCTTCTTCTTAGACGTAATCAGTGATGAATACAGGACAAAGGCTTCCTGCTTTTATTTCAGTGATTGTAACAACTTCTGAAGTAGAAGCTTATTTTTTAACACACACACACACACACACACACACACACACACACACACACACACACACACACACACACACACACACACACCATGTCTTTCCAGGAAATTGACCCAGTAGACAGCTACCAGAGGGCACACTTCACCCTCCATTTCACTTCCATCAATGAATGCATTAGAGACGTTTTCATCTCTCTGCTGCTTTCCTGTTTTTTCAGCTTTTCCCTTTTGTTGCAGTAATATACTTTGATGAAGCTGGCTCTGTTATCTTTCAAAGCTAGGAATCCGAGAGAATTCAGGACCCTTTTAACAGATTCTGCTCCGATGGCGCTGCATGCTGGGAGACTTCCTCGTAGCGGTGCAGTTCTTCTGCATAACAAGTGCACACATGACGAAACGTTGGTTAAGGATTTCAGCATTCGGAGCATCGCAGAAATGTGACAACTTGACGGCTCGCTGCCCCGCCGTCACCTCAGGTGTCGATCCGTCAACTTTCAGGAGCCACTTCACTAGGAGCCACTTCACCAGGAGCCACTTCACCAGGGCCCACTTCACCAGGATGAACTTGTGAATCGATGATTTGTCTGAACGAACATGAAGTCCTGAAGGTACACAGCAGCAGCTGCTGGCTAGTAAACGATGTATTTCCTTCTGGTTCACTGCAGGATCTCAAGTTCAGATGAAAGACCAGACAGATAGAAACCTCCTCAGGTCTCAAAGTTTATTTCTCTCCAAAAGGTTTCTGGAGCTCCTCTGGGTTTCATTTGCAAACCACAAATGCATTTTGAGGTCAATGTAAAAAGGAAACAGCGAAGCTCGAGGATGTTATCAGTCTGCTCCTGTCCAGCGTGAACCTCCGCCGGTCAGGAGGTCTGGAGGTCTGACGGGACACCGAGCAGCACTTTAAGGAGCGGCGCTGACATTTGTCCGACTGTTTGTGTCGAGCCGAATGCTTTCAAGCAGACGGCCGACCTGTGAGTGACATGATTGACCTTTTCCTGATGTCTCTGGCAATCGCGGAGCACCCGGCTGATGAGGTCAAGCGGCTGCTTGGTGTTCAGACGGGGCTCCAGGTCCAGTTCCTGCCTCCTCCAGCGCGTCCATGGTTTACGTCCCATTTCATCATCTGCAGGAGCTCTGAGCTCCTGGTCCCGGCGGGAGTCGAACCGTCGCTCTTCTCACGCATGATTACATTACATCGGCTGTAACGAGTCCTGCATCATGTGATGCACTTTGAAGCTGCAGGGAAACAAGATTTAGCTTTTTATTATTTGTTGACCCGTCAATTCCCTCTGACGTCCTCAAAGGGTTTTTTAAAGGTTTCAGACTGCTTTGGGTCCAGATCTTTAAAGACAAACAAAATCTTCATGCATACAGTATTGATAATAGTTATGTTTGAAAAGAAATGTAACGTAACACAGAGTTCTTCACAAGGATACTGAAGAGACAGATCACATGAGGAAATCTGTGCCGATAGTCTGTGATACTTTAATACTTTACATCAAACAAACATTTCCTCCATCTGTCATATTCCATCTATTAAAACTGCAGCTGCTGGAGAACAATATGAAGCGATGGAGGGTCAATTGTTTTGAACATGAATAGAATCAACAACACAAAACATGTGTAGTGCTTTGTGTATACCTCCCATATTTATATATACACATATATGTATAATGACAATGATGCAGTTAGTAGCCAGCTGCAGAATCCATTTCCATCCCTCCCTCCCAGCTGATCCACCCTGTTGTCTCTCCATCTACCTAGATGGAGACAAGGAAGCTTCTGGCTAAGATCATGCTGGTGTTTGTGGGCCCTCCATCTTCCATCCATCCATCCCTCCCTCCCTCCCAGCTGATCCTCCCCTTGTCTCTCTCCTCAGATGGAGACGAGGAAGCGTCTGGCAAAGATCGTGCTGGTGTTCGTGGGCCTGTTCGCTCTGTGCTGGTTCCCCAACCATGTGCTGTACATGTACAGGTCCTTCCACTACCAGCAGATGGACCTGTCGCTGGCCCACCTGGTGGTCACGCTGCTGGCCCGGGTGCTCAGCTTCTCCTCCTCCTGCGTCAACCCCTTCGCTCTCTACCTGCTCAGCGAGAGCTTCCGCCGGCACTTCAACAGGTCGGATCCCACCTCACATCTCACGCTTCAGTCTTTCACTGTGTTAACTTTACAATAGAGAGGCGAAGTCCCGCCCCTTCTGGTGTCCACCACGGGACCTTATTTTGGTAAAAATACGTAAACAGTGAGAGAGAAATATATATTTACGTTGTATATGATGTTTGACTGTTTACAAGTTGCTTTTGCAAGTCAGGAAGTCTCAGTTTGTCTTTCAGTAAACTGCGTCTCTCGTCTCGCTCAAAATGCGTCTTCAACACCAAAATGGCTGCTAGCTAACTTAGCTGGCTAGCTAACTTAGCAATGCTTCAATGTTATCTCTTCTGATATGTTTGACCAGAGACTCTTTTTATCAGGGAGAGAGAGGAGTGAGACCTCCTCGTTGATGGGAGAAAATATTTCTAATGACGTATTTTCAGTCTTATACAACGATGGAGACAAACTTCTTGACTTTCAAAATTATCTTTCAAATTGACTCTCAGCTCCTACTGAATATTTCATTTTAGTTAAACAAAAAAACCTCAGTAATTTCCTAAGACAGCTGGTCATTGTTGTTTAGAACAAGCGCCTTTGAAACAGAAGGAAGATAATACATTTGTTTGGGACTATTTTCAGCTGGAGATTGATACACATTCACTCCTCATCATTGGCCATTCACAGCAAATAGATATTTACCAGAAGGATTAATTAGCAAACCCTCAAAGAGTCCGACCAGCAACACACATGAACATGTGAACATATGGTATTAATTAAACCAGCAATTAAAAATGTGCTGCAGCAGCCGGCGCGTTATGGATTATGATTAGGCATCACTTATGAACCAACCAGTGAATTTGATTTATTAATTAAACACCTGATGCCATTCATATGATATATATATATATATATATATTTAAAAAATATATTTTATTAAAAAAATAAATATATGTATAAATAAGTCTCTCAGTTTCAGAAATATAAAGATATATATAAATACACATAATACCTTCATTATTACACATTTACACTCGTTTTAAGAAGAAAAGTCAGATTCAAAGCTCCTGTTTATTTTCACCAGTGAGGCAGAAACAGATAAAATAACAAAATATTTTTGGGAGATATTCATGCGTGTGATTGTTGCTGCAGTTTCTCAAAATTGTGTTATTGCTCAGATTAACGGCCATAAAGAAGATGGAAAACATGCCATCCTAGATTTCTCTCTTGACTACCTCTGAAGTGTAGATGACAGGATGTGCTGATATCTCTGAGCACAGATCACCACGGGAAGTTGTAGTTGTACACAAACTAAAACTTTCCAGAAAGCTGAACGTTTGTAAAAAATAGATTCAGACGTTGGCGCTTCCATCTTCTTCATAAATGAACTCCATAAACTCGTCAAAGACGAAGCAATCACGGCTTTGTCATTTTCTAAATCTCTTTTTGAGTTCTCACAACATTGTTCCAACTCTGCAAGATGGAAACACTCTTCAAGACTTTGCCTCAACCCCTCAGCGAGTGGCGATCCTGACACTTCAGGAACACGGAGGGGAGTAGGAAGAACCTCCAGGAAGCAATTATAACAGAGCTGCAGCATGAAGTCGCCTGTCCCTGGATTGATTTCTTATTATTCGAAAGGAAGCTTCAAATACGTGCAACGAAGTCCAAATGTTTTTGATTTCCATAAAGAACAGAAATGTTAAGCCTTCACTCTCTGCAGCTGGGGAGCTTGTTAACATTTATTTATGTCCCTGTTTCTTGGACTGGAGAAATAAAATCACAGCGTACAAAGTCAGGCTGCAAGAGTAGTTCCTCTCTGTTTAACATCTCTGATTAACATCGCTCTGTTTAACATAGCTGTTTAACATATCTCTGTTTAACATTTCTGTTTAACATATCTCTGTTTAACATCTCTGTTTAACATCTCTCTGCTTAACATCTCTCTGTTTAACATCTCTTTTTAACATCTCTGTTTAACATCTCTGTTTTTATCATCTCTGTTTAACATCTCTCTTTTTAACATCTTTGTTTAACATCTCTCTTTAACATCTCTCTGTTTAACATCTCTATTTTTAACATCTCTGTTTAACATCTCTGTTTAACATCTCTGTTTAACATATCTCTGTTTAACATCTCTTTTTAACATCTCTGTTTAACATATCTGTTTTTAACATATCTGTTTAACATCTCTGTTTTATCATCTCTGTTTAACATCTCTCTTTAACATCTCTATGTTTAACATCTCTCTTTTTAACATCTCTGTTTAACATCTCTGTTTTTATCATCTCTGTTTAACATCTCTCTTTAACATCTCTCTTCTTAACATCTTTGTTTAACATCTCTCTTTAACATCTCTCTTTAACATCTCTCTGTTTAACATCTCTCTTTTTAACATCTTTGTTCAACATCTCTCTTTAACATCTCTCTCTTTAACATCTCTCTGTTTAACATCTCTCTTTTTAACATCTTTGTTTATCATCTCTGTTTAACATCCCTCTTTAACATCTCTCTTTAAAATCTCTCCATTTAACTTCTCTCTGCTTAACATCTCTCTTTAACATCTCTCTTTAACATTTCTACGTTTAACATCTCTCTCTTTAACATTTCTCCATTTAACATCTCTCTTTAACATCTCTCTCTTTAACATCTCTCCGTTTAACATCTCTCTCTTTAACATCTCTCTTTAACATCTCTCCATTTAACATCTCTCTATTTAACATCTCTGTTTAACTCTCCATGAGGACTGCACTTAAATAACGCTTTCATCCATCACATTTTCTGCAGATGATGATGATTGATTATTCCTCTAAGTGCTTCGTCCAGTTTTTACACATTTTAAATACGCAAAAAAATGTATTGCAACCTCCACTTAAACTTGATCAAACCTCTTTTTCATTGACGTGACTGAGGTGTAATGTTTGCGACTGTGGCTCAGTGGTGAGCAGGGTCGTCCTTCAATCGGCGGTTTGATCTCCAGTTTCGCTAGCCCATGTCGATGTGTCCTTGAGCAAGACACTTAACTCTAAATTGATCCCGTAGCTGTGCCTATGGTGTATGAATGGCTGATAATCCTGATGTGGCACCTTGCATGGTAGCTCCTCTCATCAGTGTGTGAATGGGTGAATGATGTCATGTGTTAAAGCGCTTTGAGTGGTCGGAAGACTAGAAAAGCGCTGTACTACGTACTAAGTACGGGTCCATTATGTCTCTTTAATGTGTTGGTCTCTTAGACACTCTGTGCTCTCTGCTCGTGACCCGAGGGCAGGACAGTGTCCTTTGATTTATGTATTTATTTTACATGTGGAGCTTTGATCGGGTTTTTGGGTGAAGCTTCTATTGTCTGTCATCATATTTCATGACCTTACCACACAAAAACATATTAATAAAATACGACCGTACGTTATTGCGGACATATAAATGTTATCTAAAACATTTTTTTTCTCTCCGGTCAACAAGCTGCAGGAGGGTTAACAGTTCTCGACCGTAGTGAAAGTGTTGAAAGGCTAAACGCCAAGAAATGTGAATTAAAGCAAAATATTATTTTGAATGGAGCAAAAAGTCAGTGCAGTTTCTAAAGTTCTAAGGTCTAAGAGAGTTCTGCATTGGCAACAGAGAACACGCTGAAGGAGAACAATCACAAAGTTAGAATTAGAAGAATAGAAACTAAAGACGATGCATTGTGAGCAGTGCGATGTGGACCTTCAGTGCTGTCCATGACCCCACGCTGTGTTCATATAATAAACCCTCTGCTTTGTGGCTCCACAGCCTCCTGCTGCACATGTTCCTCATTACTGACTTCACAGCTTGCATTGTGTTTCACTGTTTTGTTGTAATTGCATCACTTTATTATTTAACGTATTCACGTGTCTCTTGTCTGTCCCAGTCTGAGAAGCCGGCACTGACGCATGAACATGCAACCTGTATCATAGTCGCGCAGGTAAACTCAGGCGAGTGAAGCGTTGGTGTGAACGCAGCACTGCTGCATCTTATCATCCTCTTTGACTTTTTTCCATATTCAGTTTGATTTGACGTCCTTGTTTATTTCCTCTCCGGTGGTCGGTGCTGTCATGCTCCAGTTAACTTAGTCTTTATAGACTCCGTTACAGAAAGCCATATTTATGAGTTATTAACGTGTTATTAACGCTTTGCAGAGCCAAAGTATTGGAACACAAAGAGCCCGTGTCTAACATGTAAGTTTACCAAGATGGAAACCAGTAAATCACGTTTATTGATGGACCCAGATGGAACACATCATGTTCTTCCTCCGTTTGATTTATTTTGATTCATCTCACATCAAACTATTTACAACTAGAAGTTTATTGATAAAACAAGAAGTTCATTAGTCACTCTTCTTCTTCTTCTTCTTCTTCTTCTTCTTCTTCTTCTTCTTCTTCTTCTTCTTCTTCTTCTTCTTCTTCTTCTTCTTCTTCTTCTTCTTCTTCTTCTTCTTCTTCTTCTTCTTCTTCTTCTTCTTCTTCTTCTTCTTCTTCTTCTTCTTCTTCTTCTTCTTCTTCTTCTTCTTCTTCTTCTTCTTCTTCTTCTTCTTCTTCTTCTTCTTCTTCTTCTTCTTCTTCTTCTTCTTCTTCTTCTTCTTCTTCTTCTTCTTCTTCTTCTTCTTCTTCTTCTTCTTCTTCTTCTTCTTCTTCTTCTTCTTCTTCTTCTTCTTCTTCTTCTTCTTCTTCTTCTTCAGTCAGCTGCGATGTGTTCAAGGTCCCCGTCCAGAGCGCCAGGCCAGCTACATGCACAGCACCTCCCACATCCGCCTCACCTCCATCAAGAAGACCACTCCCACCGCCGCCATCATCACTCCGCCGGCCAATGGCAGCTCCAGCAGACAAGAAGTGGCTCTGTGAGGTGGGAGGCGGCCAGCCTATGGTCTTCAGCTTCACCTCCTCTGAAGGCAGGACGTGGGAGAGACCAGCTGCTCCTGTCACACCAAGCTTCTTCATCTTCATCCTCAACTCGGCAAGCAAACAAAACAAGTGCCTCTTGAAATATGTTTATGAGTTTATAGACGTCGACGGGAACAGAAGAAAACCCCAAATGGTTTTCTCCAGCCACAATGTTTACTAGAAACAACTTCCTGAAGGTTCTTGAGGAAGTTAGCGTCCAATGCATGAGCAGCTCGTCTGGTTCCACATGCTCGTCAGCGGTTGGTCTAAAAACACCTTTAACCCTCAGAGAGAGAGAGAGAGAGGGGGAGGGGGGGGGGCAGGGGATGATCATTGTGATGTCCACCTCTTTGAGCACGTTCCCATTTGAGGATTTAACGTGCGTGTCTCTCTCTAGTTGGTTAGCCTCTCCACCTCCCTCTTTCTCTCTCTCTCTCTGTCTCTCTCCATCTCACTCTCTCTCTCTCTCTCTCCCTCTCCATCTCTCTCTCTCTCTCTTTCTCTGTGATGGACTTAACGTTGTTGTAGATTAAAAACTAAACAAAGCCGTCGTAGGGTCCAGTAGGATCCACTACGGTCCAGTAGAGTCCAGTAGGGTCCACTACGGAGACCTCAGGATCTTATCTCTGCTTCTTGCAGACACTCAAGGTCAAACTGGACTGGGATGCAGCACTGAACCAGAATGCTGGCCATCTGTTCAGAGACAAACTCTTCTTCCTTCTCCGCTTAAACCAAGTGACCACGAACGCATCATGAACTTATTCTAGGAGACTTCTTGCTCACGTTTACATTCCTGCATGTGGCGTCGATCTGGAAGACTCTCCAGGGTCCACGAGCCCGCACGAGGAATCAACCAACAGGGTCCACACAAGTCTTCATGGTTCCGGTCCTGTAATCAGCTCCACGTCATAAACCAGTTGTGTGTTTGAGATGGTAGACGATGTTCCGTCAGTCAGTGTTGAGTCACATCCTCCCGGGTTCATTAAAGACATATTCCACTATTCCTGCAGCTACAGTCAACCATGATGATGATGATGATCATAATGATCCTGTAGCTACTTTCAACCAAAGCTAATCAATCATAACAATAACAGCACATCAGATGTATACAGAGATAAAACAAACAGAAAAGATGAGAATGCAATGAAAGAAAAGATTAAAGATTAAAGATTAAAACGAGATGATGATGATGATGATGATATTGGACTGATTGCAGTGAAAGTGTCTTTTTCTCCATGTTTTAATGTGTTTTAAAGTGTTTAGAATGGATTGAGACGCCAGCTGTGTTTTTGTGAGATGAGCATGATATCATATAAATAATCGGAGCTCTTGATAACCAGAGAATCAGAACCTGAACCCTCCGCGCTCCGCTCACCTGCAGACATGAAGAACCAGCTTCAGACCGACAGACTCAGCTGCAGCACCTTGACGTCTGGATGTCGCTTCTCTTCTTTTACAATGTTTGATGTGTTTCTCTGTGTCGGGCATGTTTCACGTTTCTGTGCTTGAATCTCATGATCACGAGTAATAAAATGTTCTAACTGCAGCAGTTTTACCCCAAAAGAGAAATATATGATGTGATTCTGAGGCCGGACTGCTTCAGGACCCGTCTAACTCCTGGAAATCCTGTTGTCTCTGAGCTCTTTAAGGAGTCGGTCAGGCGTCAGTGGAGCTGACATCACAGCGCTAAATGGGCGTCAAATTGTCTGCAGCTCATCGGGTTAAAGATGAGGCCCCGGGAGCTCCAGCAGCTGTAACGGTGCTTTCAGTGAACAGGAAGTGACCATACCTGGACTGAGGAGGAGGGACAGAGAGACGCCGTATACGTCTCTGGCGTCAACCTGTCAATCACCTTGTAGCCCCGCCCTAAAGCATAGATGGTTTCAATGTTTTCTTTGAGACTCGTGGAAAGAAAATGTCCAAAATAGACATTAATGGGTTTATTTTACTATGTTGTCTCTTTGATCTTTAGATTCCTCTTAAATTCACCAAAAACCATTACACAATGGCTCATTTGCATATTTAAACAACAGTTGTGTTTATGTCTGTTGACAGTATTTTATGATTTTTGGAGTGATAAAAAGAGATATCATAAATCCACTCCAAAAAAAACTCTGTAAAAACATCTGACTCTAATATGTCGACAACATGAAACAAGATTTCTGAACCTGGATTTATCCAATGATCAGATTTATGATCCAGAAATGGGTGTAAATTAGCACATATTGCATATTAAGCATAACATAACTAACATCGGTTACTCTGTCCTGAGGTTCCACGAACTGGAAGTGAGAGATATTTTAGACTGAGTGGAGATTTCTGTGGATAAGTCATAAAAATGGGACAGGCAATAACCTTTCATATTCACTTTGATCACCTGAGCATAGAATCAGATGATTATGTGTTATGCTAAAATTATCATTTACTGCCGATCCTTCATCCAATCACAGCCATCGGTCCAACTGTTGCCAGAAGAAAAATAAGAAAGCAGTCTGATTGGCCAACCGGTCAACTTTGTATTTGACGGGTTGTGTGTTTAGTTTGTGCAACTTTTCATATAATTTGGGTATAATTCTAATAAATCCATCAGGGTTTTTTTTCCACTGATGATGGACAAAAACTAATGTCATTTTAGTTTATTACAAATAGGTTCAAACTAATTTCCCTGTTACATTTATTCATCACATCGTTCCATTAACAATCGTGCCAAGTTTAAGATTAGTTTTTACAAGTCTCTGAACCTTCAAACTGAGAAGCCTGAAGACTGCAGACCAACATAGAGCACACTGTAAGGACACTTTGGCACTTTACCATGCTAATAATATACGTGTGAATAATATATATATATATATATATATATATATATATATATATATATATGTTGTGAATGTTATATAGGGCTTTGCACAGCAGATACCTTTGTATGTTTCTGTAAACAATGGAAACTTCAACTTACTACAGTCATCATATACATAATTTACATCGATGACATTTGAGCCGTTGCATTTAACCACCCTCACATCCAGAAGCAGTGTAGCTACTGAGGTTGTCAAACAAACACAGAACTCTCACCTCAGAGACCGCTGTTCATGTCCTGTGTGAAACCAAAGGTAGACTGAATGTTTTTTTACATATTTGCTATTCTTTTTACGTAATGTTACAGTCCGCTAAGGTCTATTGGCATTTATTCTATACTAGTTATAGTTGTTGTTGGGTATCTGTTGTTATAATATTGTTTAATCACAAATTTTTAAGTAATTTTGCTGCTAAAAGCAATAGTTTGTAGGGCGTTAACCACGCGTGTGTTTCTGTGAGCGTGATGGGAGGCTGATATGAAATAAACATAAGCTGCGTTCTGACACATCAACAATCAACATGTTCTGTAGTTTGCACCAACGTACAATGCCAACATTACTTCTGGCGGCGAGGTTGCTTCTCAAGGTGGTTGTTTTAAATCATTCCATGTTCCTTAACTTAACTCAGTGGTTTTGTGCTTAGCGTAACTGTTTCACACAAACAAGACGCTAAAACGTCTAAAATGTGTAGTCGTGTCACACAGAATGTCTTTACAGAACAAAACTTTAGTTGTATCTGAAATGAGGATCAGGTAGTTTGTGTTTGATGAGTATCAGATGATAAATGTTTATTTCAACTCATCTCTTGTATCTTTTCCCTCTCTCTTCACCTCTTGTTACCTCTCGTGAGATCTTCTCCTGCAGCCTCCTCATGATATTATCTGACGGTAGTTTAAAAGGAGAGGGGATGGATCAGAGTGCATTGCATCACTGAAGGGTTTAATTAAGCCAGTTATCCCTCCACAGCCGAGGTTCTGATAGACGAGTAGCTCTTTGTGGAGGGAAAGCCAATCTTCCTTGAACAAATAAGATTAAGGAAATTATTTGGCGCCGTTAACTACGCATCCAATCACAGAGATGTTTGAGATATTATCTAATCACAGAGATGTATGAAATATTATCTAATAAGAGAGATGTATGAGATATCAGTGGCTGCATATAAGCTTTATTCTTGTCACTATTCTAGGTGTGTTGGTTCAGAGGACCTTAATGAGCAGCGATCAAAGGGTTAAAAGTTATGCTTCTGCAGGAAAAAAGAGAATCTAAAAAACACCTCAATGAGGAGGAAGTGACCTGTGTGGATTTGAGGAAACTGATGCTGCTTTAAAGTGTATTTTATTTGCACAAAACAAAATTAAAAAAAGTCAGTGCCATTGAACCTGAACCCACCTGTGACTGTAGAGCAGATGCTAGGCAGCAAGGGAAGGAGACGGGAAGGAAGGAATGGTCAGTGAAAGGATGCAAGAAGGAAGGAAGGAAGGAATGGTCAGTGAAAGGAGGCAGGAAGGAAGGAAGGAATGGTCAGTGAAAGGAGGCAGGAAAGAAGGAAGGGTCAGTGAAAGGCTGAATACTTCACAAACAGGCATATTTATTTATTTGCTGTATTTATTCCCTCTGATGTTTCATTAGAGGGAATAAATACAGCAAATAAATACATCATAAATAACCGGAAGCATCAACATTTAACGCCACCAATCAACGTTATTGATCGGATGTGAGTGCAGAGAGAAGTGGCTCATTTCAGTTGCATTCCCTTCTGATCTACACGGCCCATTAAACTGTCTGCATTGTGTTCATCATGGAGGTCACACAAAGCTTCCGTATGCTAAACTCCTAATAACCCGCCCTCCAGGAGACACATACTTTATGTGTTTGTGGTAAAACGTCAGCACTCGGCAACAAATACTGACGAGGCACAAAGACTACTGAAACAAAGTGTGTTTACCTCGAGAGGCATGAGCTGCACTCTGTGGGCTGAAGATGAAGTTATAGCAGCGGTTGGTTAGCCTTAGCTTAGCATAAAGACGAGGGAACCCAATCCACCAACCAGCTCATCTGAGGCTTCCTGGTTGACAACTCATATCTCTTTGTTTAACTCAGAGGTCTTCAACGATCCCGACCTGAACCACGCAAGCCCGAAGCCAGCGATTTCTGAGCGCTGAGTGTTGTGTCCGGTTTGGGTCATTCAGGTTAAAATCACTATAAAGTGCTTAACTGTGGACGATGAGCTGCTGTGAAGAGATGAAGAGCTGAAGAGATGAAGACAGAAGGAGGCATTAGGAGGCAGAATGAGGTTCACACCAAACGCAGCGCGGATTTGACTCGCGACCAGATTACATGCAAAGTCAATGCACAGACGCGATAGGTTGCGAAAAATAGTTTTTTCCACCGGGCGGCGCGATTGACGCGTTTGAGGCGGTCAAATTCACCGAGCTGTGTGCGCTATGGATGATGTTATGAACCCAAACACGAGGACGTTTAATGTTCCGACATTTTTGGGACTTCCACAACAAGTATAAAGCAGAACTAGTGGTTATTTATTCCATGGTCGATAACGGAAATGATAGCTCTTTTCATGAACTACAACGGTATCGCACCGCGCTTGGTGTGAACACAGTATTAGGCAGAATGAGGCGTTAGGAGGCAGAATGAGGCTGAAAGCAGCTGCAGTGTCACGCCGGAGCACTAATGAAAGAACCCAAATGCACGACCCGAGGCAGAGAGTAAAGTTCACAAGAATTCCTTCATTGTTAAAGGTAATATTGCAACAGGATAGAGTCTCTGGAGAAGGACCGCCGAAGGTTCTCCCGATGTAACTGGGGAGGGACTGAGGCCGGTCGGCAAGGCTCTGACCCGCTGTGGTGAGAGCAGCTGTCTCACTCAGGGGAGAGAAGAATCGCCAATGTAAGCAGTCCAGGGTCATTCACAGGAAGGCAGTCAAACTCGGCAGAGGTACAGGCAGGGATCGGGCTTACTCGGAAACGAAGGGACGTCGGAATCAGCACAGGATATCAGGCAGGAAAACCGCTGGTAAGTTGACTCACAGGTGAAGAAAAACGAACTGGCAACAAGACAAGTGAAGCACAGAGTATATATACACACTGGGAGGGGAGTTAACGAGACACAGGTGAAACACATCAGGGCAGGGAGAGGTAATCACACATGAGGAAGTAAAGACAGCAGACATGACACAGGAGGATGATTTTTAAAGTAAAACAGGAAGTGACAAGACAACAAAATAAAAGCACTACCGTCTAGTGACAGTTGTGACATGCAGATGCTCACTGACCGACACATCTGTGTTGTCCGGTTGCATTCACGTTCTCAATGTATTGATTCATTAAAATAGATTATTGGCTTCTCAAATATTAATAAAGCATTAGCGAGACGAAACATTGAAGATGAAAAGCTGCAGCTGTTTCTGTTGCAGTCTCTTTGTTTACTTATAGCAGAGTTATCATATGATGAGGAAGCAGCCGAGAGGACAGACACACATTATTGACATTTATGTGTTTAATAAAGAGACAAAATAATAATGTGGGATCTCCTGTGAGAGCCCAATGGATTAGTCGATAAATATGATCAACAGACCTCCTCCCATGTGAATATATATATATATATATATATATATATATATATATATATATATATATATGTATATATATATATATATATGTATATATATATATATATATATATATATATATATATATATATATATATATGCATATATATATATATATATACATATATATATATATATATGTACATATATATATGTATATATATATATACATATATATATATATATATATATATATATATGTATATATATATATATATATATACACATATATATATATACACATATACCTATATATACATATATACAACATTTATATACAAGATTTCTTTTACCACGACACGGGTTGTGTTCACAAACTCAAGCTCAGAGAACGAGCTGCTGTTTTTGTTTTTAAGATGCAGTTACACAGACACACACAGACACACACACACAGGCACACGCACACACACACACACACACACACACACACACACACACACACACACACACACACACACACACACACACACTGGCCTTTTTAGCCGCTTAATTAAAATGATTAAAAGTCAAGGGGTCTTAATCACACTGACACACCATGGTATGTGTGTGTGTGTGTGTGTGTGTGTGTGTGTGTGTGTGTGTGTGTGTGTGTGTGTGTGTGTGCGTGCGTGCGTGACCAGCCAGCTTTGACAAGGCGTTGGAGGTTAATACAATACCAGCTCCAGTTGTTTCTTCACAGCTCTCATCTCGCCTCTGGGTCAACCCTGTGTGTGTGTGTGTGTGTGTGTGTGTGTGTGTGTGTGTGTGTGTGTGTGTGTGTGTGTGTGTGTGTGTGTGTGAGAAATAAATCCACATAGACTGGCTGCAGTGTGAATATGCTCCTATTGAGGAGGATGATGATGTAAATGCAGTTTTATTATATATTTATTACACGGAACTTATTGAGTAAAAAAAAAAAGAAAAGACAAATTGAAATGTTGCTGCTCGATATTAAAATCCACCTTTTTCCATCTTTGAAGAATAAACCCCTGAAGCACAAGATGTGCTCTGACGAACACCTTTTCTTTCAGAGACACAAGCTGTTTGTTTTTAGTATTTCATGCTGGATTCCTATATAATCTTATATATATATATATATATATATATATATATATATATATATATATATATATATATATATATATATATCAACACAATGAGACAGGAAGTGAAGACAGAAAGAAAAGGTCTGCAATCACTGGACCTCAAATCCAGAGATGGAGGAGAGCGAGGGATGGAGAGGTGAGAAGAGAGAGGGGGAGAGGAGACGTGAAGAGAGAGAGGAGGAGAGGTGAAGAGAGGACTAGAGAGCCAGTGACCGAAGGAGGAAAGCCGGAAGATGAGGAAAAATGTTTAATTTTGATTGGAGGAGGATAGAGCTAATCCCTGTGGAAACAGCCTGGTCTTTTTTTAATGATGGTTTTACACAAATCATAAATACATACGCCCCTTTTAGGAAACACAGAGTACAGGGACGTGAAAATCCCTGGTTCTCCTCTGATCTAGCAGACAGTATTCATGAGCGAAATCTAGCTTGGGCTAAGGCAAGAACAACAGGTTCTACCACTGACTGGCTTGTGTTTAGGAAACGAAGAAACACATGTTCCTCTTTTATCAAGAAAGCAAAATCTGAATATTATTTGTCTGTTACTACTGAAAACCGAGGAGATTTTGGAAAACTATAAAATCCATCTCTGTGAGCAAGAACTCACAAGTTGTGCCTGTTTTTATTATGAAGGACTCTGTCACTGTTCATGACAAAATGGAGATACTGAATTGTTTTAACACACACTTCATTTCTTCTGGCTCTCTGTTTGACTCTTGTTGTCCAAGGTCTGTGAAACCTTGTACTGGGGTTCCAGTTTATACTGGTCAGCCTTTTAATTTTACCCCATTTCCTGTGCAGGAAGTTCATAAAGCCCTAAAAAGCCTAGATCATAGGAAACCTTCAGGGCCTGATTGTATAGACCTATACTTTTTGAAATTGGCTGCTGATTTTTTTGGAGAGCCACTTGCATATATTTTTAATCTGACAATGAAAAATAGAGATTAATAATATGAAATACCAATGTTCTTCCACTGTTTAAAGGTGGTGAGTGACCCAGCTATTTTGAATAACTATAGGCCAATATCTAACTTATCTGTACTTGCTAAAATTCTTGAAACTCTTTTGAGCAAACAGCTTAATGAGTTCTTGTAAAGCAATGCCATTTTATCAACCTACCAGTCAGGCTTTAGGAAAAAACATAGCACTATTACAGCTGCACTGAAAGTGGTAAATGACATTTGTGTTGCTCTTGACAAGACGCAACATTGTGCATTACAGTTTATTGATCTGTCCAAAGCATTTGACATAGTTGACCATGATGTTTTAAGGCTGAGGCTCCTCAACTCAGGGCTCTCGGTCGCTTGGTTCACGAGCTACCTTGAGAATAGGTCTCAGTGCATCAGATATGAGGGTCTAGCCTCTGATATTGCTACCGTCTGTAAAGGTGTGCCACAAGGATCAGTATTAGGTCCACTTTTATTTACTATTTATATAAATAATCTGGGCCAAAATGTGGTGGACGCTAACTGTCACTTCTATGCGGATGACACCGTGATATATTGCTGTGCATCAACTCTTGTGCAGGCAATCGATCTCCTGCAAAATGCTTTTAATGTTGTTCAAGATACCCTTTTTCAACTGAAACTTGTTTTAAATACAGATAAGACTAAACTTATGTTGTTTTCAAACAGTCGTAGTATGCCACAGAATATCCCTTCGGTGGTCACTCTTGAAGGGAGTGAAATAGTGGTCGTTGACTCTTATAAATATCTGGGTATTCTGATTGATGACTCCCTCACTTTTCAGCCACATGTACAGTACCTGGTGAAAAAGTTGAGGTTAAAACTGGGTTTTTATTTTCAAAATAAGCTGTGCTTTTCCAATAATGTAAAAAAGCGATTAGTTGCTGCTACTTTTTTACCTGTGTTGGACTATGGTGATCTTCTTTATATGCATGCCTCTGCTAACTGTCTGACGCAGCTTACCATGCTTCACTGCAGTTCATTACAAATTGTAAAACTCTGACTCACCACTGTGTTATACTCTCGGGTAGGATGGCCTGCTTTGGCCACCTATAGGCTCTGTCATTGGTACACCCTTATTTATAAGGCAGTCCTTGGTCTGCTCCCAAACTACCTGTGTGTTTGCATCAACCAGAGAAGTGTCGGACAATATTCCTCACGTTCTCAGAACTTTTTTATGCTCACTGTCCCAAATGCCAGAACGGAAATGGGAAAGGGGGCTTTTGTGTACTCTACCCCCTCATCTTGGAATATGTTGCAGAATGTTTTAAATCTCAGATAACTGAAACCACTGATTGCTTTTAAATCTAGAATGAAAGAAATAGAGGCAGTTTCCCAAAAATGTAAATGTTTCTTAAATTGACTCTGTTACGTCTGTCAGTGTCTCTTAGCTTTTAGTTTCTTTTAACTTGTACTATCTTGTTCTGTGTTTTCTGTCTGTAACGATGTGTTCTTTTATGCTGCTGCCTGTCTTGGCCAGGTCTGCCTCGAAAAAGAGATTTTTAACCTCAATGGAACTTTCTGGTTAAATAAAGGTTCAAATTAAATGAACAGCTGTGTTTGTTTACTTAAAGAGTGCTCATCAGAGCTCATCAGAGCTCATCAGCTAAACGATACGATGTAATCAGCAACAACGATGCAGAGCCACGCCAGCTAAACCCACGTCATCGTTTCCCTTTATGATCCTCGCAGAGCTGAAATTGTGAAGTGTGTCCACAGATCCAGCCTCCAGATCGGCCTCCAGCCTCCAGCCTTCAGCCTTTTGGCCTCCAGCCTCTAGCCTCCAGCCTTTCGGCATCCCGCCTCCACCCTCCAGCCTCTAGTCTCAAGCCTCCAGTCTCCAACCTCCAGCCTTTCGGCCTCCAGCCACCAGCCTCCAGCCTCCAGCCTTTCGGCCTCCAGCCACCAGCCTCCAGCCTCCAGCCTCCGTCAGCAGCCGGAGAGAAAAAGATCAACGCAATGTTATTTGACAGTTTGAGCCTCTCGTGGATTCGTGGTGCTCATGCAGGCCTGATGCAGGGTCTGATGGAGGGTCTGATGGAGGGTCTGATGGAGGGTCTGATGGAGGGTCTGAAGGAGGGTCGGATGGGGGTCTGTTGGTGAGGGTCTGATCGGGGTCTGATGGGGATTCAACAGGTCTCAGTGTGGAAAGGAAAACTAACAACAGGTATTGGGTTTTTGATTGAGTCCCACCATGTGAGGCTCTCGTAGTTTCCTCCAGCGTAACACGGAGGACGTGTGGACGGTCACGCAGGTCATCTTCCACCATAATGAGTTTCCTTCGCAGCTTCTTTCTTCCTCTGATTTCTTTAAATGTTCTCTCCGCTCTCATTTATTTCTCTCTCCCTGCTGCCTCTGCCTTCCCCGGTTATTCACTATGATTTAAAATAAATGAAAAAGACGGAGGATGACGCTACCAGAGCACCTCATGTAAAGAGAGGAATGGTCTGATTGTGATGCTCATAAAGCTCACCGATATCCCAAATAAGAACAAATTAAATGATATGCAAAAGAAGCGACTAGTCGATGAGATCAAAATCCTTTGTTGCAAACAGATATTTTTACTCTGCAGCCACGACCCAAACATGACAGTCATCATGTTTTACCCCAAATAATAACGAGCAGCTTCCGGTGGAAGAAAAATCTGTTTCCGTTTCTTCTTGTTTCCCTTAAAATGTAATGAATGAATGAATAGTTGCACCCGCTGCAAGCCCTCTTTGTATTTCCATGAAGAGTTATTGCTCATTGCCGCTCCTTCTATCGGACTTGTCAAAGTCCAAAGACTGAACACACAGTCTGTTATCATCTCGTCACGGCCGGACGGCAAGAAGCGTGAAGACTCTGAGCAGCTTTATTCTTCAGCTTTATTCTTCAGCTTTATTCTTCAGCTCAATCACTGAGCTCCAGGGAGTCAACATACTGGAACTAAACCAGAGCTCCAACTGCACAAGACCACATGTGGATAGGACGAGCAGCTCAGCAGACTGAACGCTCCAGACACTCAAACAAAGCACCTGAAGCTGCAACAGCAAGAAAGAACACCTGAATATGAGCAGCTGAGACAACTTCACATGGATTCGCATCCCAACACACACATTAAAAAGATCTCTATTCAAACACACCATGGATTCATGAGAAGTGTGCTACAACCAGTCTGTATTTAGTCATTGAGCATGGTGGCTTCTCACTATTTAAACATGAATGTACTTCCTGTACTTTTTTTTTGATAAAACAGGTGTTTCCTCCCTCTTAACTGTTTTAAACAATGACTTTAGTAAGTGGTGCCGCCTCAGAAGACTTCCTGCAGTTCTCAGCGAGCCTCACACACCAACGTGATGAAGGCTTTGCACCGAGCTGCTTGAGTTGGAGAAACTCCACAGATACACAAACTCTGCTCAAATGCAGTTTCTTCCTTGGGGACCATTCGGTGTTTCTGCTTGTTTTTAAAGAAAAGAAAAGCTCCTTTTCTACCAAGCACATGAACGCACATCTGCATCTTGCGTCTGTTGTGACATTGTACCTAAAATCATTTCCCAGACATGTGAAGCTGAGCTAAAGTTTGAACTTGATGATTTATATTTATTTATTTAATGAAATAAACAATCACCGAACAAGTAACATCTCTGTGAGATAAATTTGGTTAGGTTTGGAAACTTGGTTTTAGACGATGAATACTTGTTAAGTATTAATCTCATGAATATAATCTCATGAATATGATAAGAATATGAGGATGGCCACCTGCAGTTGTGAGCGCGACTCGAACGTCCTCATTAGCCAAATCCTTTTACACACATTTCCTGCGGGTGAATGCAGGCTCATGATTGGAGGAGAGTGTCTCCCATAGAGGCCAGTAGAGAGCTCGCCTGTGCTCATAGAACCAATGTTGCAACAACCTGTATCCATGTTCCTAACTGAAACTCTACGTTTCCCGTGGGAAGTGTTCATCTTTTATTTCTAAGAGAAGAAAATAGGTTTTTATTTATTTAATATCTTAAAACATTGAACATCCACGATATTTACAAATACATTTTTAAAAAAAGAAGGAAAAATGGATTAAACTGAAGTATTGGAACTTATTTGAAATGAAAACCATCATAAAACAGATAAACGTTGCCCTCAGCATCGTCTGTTCAATACTTCAGACTTCAGTTATGACACCGTATCACATCATCCAAACTAATCATAGTTTCAGAGCATATTTAAAAGCCTCTGATGATTTTAATACCTTGCAGTAAAATCTGAACTAAAAGGGACTCTCCATCACGGAGACACATCTGTTATGTAATCACGCTGGGCTCATATTCAATAAACGGTATTTCTGCCCTGTTTATGGAACCAATCTGAGCACCACCTGCTCCCTGCCTGAGAGACCGGACATGGTTTTGTTTTTCTGGTCAGAGTCACTTCAAGTTGTCAGGATGTGACGTTTCAGATCAATCAGATGAAATAAAAAGCTCACAGGTGATTGATGGCTCAGGTGAGGCTGACGGTCCATCTCAGTATTTAGTCCTTTTGAAGGATTCAACTTCAAACCATTTGAAATCATTTGTTAAAGAAGTCTTCTCCTGAGGCCCGGTAATTATAATGAGAAACTTTGTCAAAACGGTGACGTAGTATTTCAATGATGATTTTTACTATCTCAAACTCATGAAGCCGTGTCAAAATAATAACTTAGTTTCTTAAAATATTGACTTAACTATGAACGATGCGCGATGACGTCGCCACAGGACGAACAGATGTTTATTATTTCTAGAGGACTGTTTCACGGATCTGATGAACAAACTTTACTATCAAACCGATAATTGTAATGCCATTGTAAAAATAGCAAATATGAGAAGGCTAAGTAAAAAATAACCTTATATTTAATAAGTATGCAGTTGTAGAACTAGTTCACTGCATTGAAACATCTGTTCCTGCTCATCATATATATATATAAACGCGTTAATGCAGCAAACTATTAACGGCGTTAATTATTTGATCATGCGTTAACTCGTTTTTGTTTTTTTGCATTGGGAGGGGCTTAATGCTGCCGCACACAGGTGCTGCACTTTAAATCTCTCCCAGACGGCGTACTTCAGACCTGGGCATCTAACGGCTCTTACAGTCCGGCCCGCGTGAGGTCAATCAAAAAAGAAAAAAGAAATAAGATGCACGCCATAAATGCAATACAACTGCACTGCTTTTACTTTGAAGGCGATTTACATATGCACGTGCGCCTCAGCCTCAGCGACCGGCTTGTTGTCAACAGACTGAAGCACGTCTTGTTCTGTAGTTTCTGTCCTCAACGTGAAAGCACGTATTGTTATGTAGTTTCTGTCCTCAGCGGGCACAGAGCTCTCACAGGAGCCTCGCGCTGCCTGCAATCTCCGCGTCCAGAGTGAACATTATATATATACAACATATGAACAACATATATATCAATTCATATTAGGTTGTCCCTAGGGCAGGCTAGTGTGGGGCAGTGCAAGAGAGCTGGAAAAATACATACAGTCAGACGGTATAAATGAAAGTGAAGGTTTATTTTCCATCCCACCGGCAACTCTTTAAATCAAAAATCCCAAAAGTCCATAAATAAACATAAAGCGTCCCGGAGGAGAAAGTGGTTATTTAAACAAATCAAAACGAAAACTCAACACAGCAACGTCCATGTTACGAGGTCCTCCTCTTATGCCGTGTTTACACCAAAACAGTTGCGAATTTTTGCAACGCCACTTCGCCTATATTGCGGCGCAGGTGAAAAATTCGCTCTGTGGTTAATCCGTTTTTTCGCAACCATCGCAGGGGAAAGGGGGCGGGGCTTATCTCTGTGTCTTGAAAACATTTACTATTTCCTTCATCCACCAGGTAAATAACCACTAGTTCTGCTTTATACTTGTTGAGGAAGTCCCACACACGTCGGAACATCAACCGCCCCCATGTCTGGGTTCATAACATTATCCGTAGTCACACACAGCTCCGACTCCTCCAGGACGAGTGTCTGAATGAAGCCGTTTCCGCTTTTTCGCAACCTAACCTGTGCATTGACTTAACATGTGATCTGGACGCGCGAATATTTGGCAACTGTTTTGGTGTGAACACGGCATTAGTAGTCCTGTGTGTCCTTTTCCTCAACGTAGGTGTCGGTTCTCCTCCTGCCTGTTCAGCTCCATCCCTCCATGTGCTCTCGCATCTGCCATTTATTAAGCTTCCCAGCCCTGCCTCATTAGCAAGTAAGTAAGTAAAGTACAGTAGGTAAAGTTTATTTATATTGTACTCATCACAGACAAAAGTCACAAAGGGCTGTACAGGAGTCGAGAAAAACATAAATTAAACCAAATTGACCATAACAGGGGCCAAAACATTACAACAGTTGAGAAAGCACAATAAAATACATTATCGCACAAGAAAAGAGAAAAATAAGTCAAGTGACGTATCTAAATGATATCCAGAACTACAACGTTGATTAACTTCATTTAAATTGCTGAAATACAGTAAGGCCTTGTGGGAAGAGTTATAGCCGAACCAACATGTTTTTACTTACCGTTAAGTTTATGTAATTACATAAACCCCGTAGCCTCGTCGTCTCTTCAGTAACTTCGTAACGTTTCACTAGTTCGTTTATAAGTACACTTTACAAAGTCGGATTTCAATAAAAGACACTTCTTTGTAACCCTATAAGCTTGTAAGAGTCGGATAAAGCATTCCAAATCATTTGCTGTACTATATTTAGTGATGTGTCCTTTTGTGTCGAGGCTTCGATGCGTGTGTCGAGTAATCCAGGTAGATTTTGGTGAAGCGCGTATCGAGGCTTGTGTCGATGACGTATGCGGTGACGTTCGAAGCCTCGCGAGCCGGCCGTACCACGTGACTGATTCAGAAAATGGTTTGTGGGTTTGCCGTGCGATTTGAAATATAAGGGGCAGAGAAACTCAATGGATTTCCCCCCTTCCTCTCTATACCCAGCTTTATGTGTGCCTGTGAAAGGGTATTTTATAAAGCAGACGAAATAGTCTCAAAAAGCCCAGCACTGTAGAAAAGTTCTTATTTTTACTTAAAAAATTGGACACATCAACATGGACTAGCGGAGCTGAGGCTCGAAACACAAATCAACTGAAAGTCGGATATTCTAACCACTTACCCACAGTCACATCACAACCCTCTCCCAATTTGTGAGTTTTGATTTTGACCCCGCCATTATATCATAAAGATATACACAATATTAATAAGTTAATAATTGATGTATTGGCGTCACAAACATAATTTATTCAATTTAAAGCTTCACACACAAAAGCCATGGTGTCGTTATGATCACTCTGCTTGTTTTACATGTATTGTCCACTTGGTGGCGCAGTAGAGCAGATGAAGCTCCGTGAAGCTTCGGCACATGAGCGAACCAATTGGATGGAAAGCTTCAATGCTTCAGGAAGCTTCATCTCGCCATCACTAACTATATTAGTACCTTTAAAATCCCAATGCGGCCAGACTTTTTCCTACTTCCTTGTTCCGTTTTTCGACTGTGGTGGCTTCCGTGGGCGGGGGAGGTTTCTTAGACTGCGTCACATGTCTTCAGTAGAGATTTATGCATATTTTTATACCTAGCATGCCCCAAACCAATGGTGAATAATAGGTTATAACTTTTACATTTTTGAACTGAACGACACAGTTTTTTGACTAAAACTCCATGGTAACTCCCCAAGGCTTCGTTTTATTGTGATTTTTCTTGCAGATTATGTTTCTTTAAGTCATTATCTTTTACAAAGAGGGGGCTCTGTAGGTTGTTGTTTAGGCCTTGAACCATGGAGTTGGAAAAACTCAAGGGTGGCTTAACAAGGCATTTTTGGGGAATCTTGATCAAATTATGCTCAGATCATGCTAGATGTTTATAGTTATGATCAACATATGGTATAAAAGTGTCATTTTTGCAAATATACATTTTATTCAAAATAAAATTCTGAAAAAATCAATATAAATTAACCAAGTATTAGAACTCATTTGGGGTTCATATGACTACTTGAAGAATGAGTACAGGGAACCCCAGAGCAAAAGGTTAAAAGATGGTGCTATTAATAACACAGTAAAACAGATAAAAAAGCAGGGCATGTAGCATGTGTTTAACCAAACGCCAGTGTAAACAGCTATGTCTTTAGTTGGTTTCTAAATGACATCACTGAATCAGCAAACCAAGTACTCTATCTCTTGCATTGTGTAATTTCTTAGTAACGTAAAGCACACTTGGAATTGTATTGGCGTCACCAGCCGTTTATTCTCCAGTAGAGACGTGACACGAAGATGTGTCAATGGCCACAGGGAAAACGTGTTGCAGACTGGACAGAGCACACGGGGTGCACCGCTCAAGTACACAGGGGCCCAGAAGGGGCGGGGCTCCAATGTCTCATAGCACGCTAATTTCTGTGGCTGACTGACAACATATTGTAGTAAAGGACAGTGATGACAAGTGGAATCATTAACTCCGTTACACATACAGAGCATTCCATAGCTTTTGTAGCGTGAACGGTGGGGGTGCCAGGGAAAGAGGAGGGTAGGGGGGAGAGTAGGAAAGGCAAGACCTCGCACCTAACTTGGTGGCACTCCGTCGGCTAATTATCATAGTGATCCCGGAGGAAATGATAATCCTCATCCGATATTGGCATAACGCCTTCGGTCTTTTATCTCACCCCGTGCTATATAGTTAGGTTTTTGTGTTATTTTTGAATTAAGTTATAGGTTTTGTCGAGGGTGTTTTACAGCTTGCGCTCTAGGTACCCTGCGGTTGGCTGTAACTTCTCTCAACCCTTATCAAGCGAGTACGTATATCGTCTATACCTTCTCTCTACCTATTTTGACACCATCTCATCATTATGACAAACACTGCAAAAGTCTTCACCCAAAGAGACTTACCTTAAGTCAGTCGTCACCTCTGTATCTCACGGTGGATGGACAGGGAAAGAGGGTTTAAATTGTTTTAAAAAACCAGAACCTTTGGTTTGGTTTCAGTCCCTTCCAAAGGGTAAGGCTGAGTTTTTATTCAAAGTTTATCTTACATACAAAAAATGAAATTCAATCAAACAGTTTAAAAGTCACAAGTAACTAAGAGAATGGGTTAAGTTTTTTAGAGCTGGTGAGTGAACACCTCTTCTCTCTTGTCTACTCCTGCACAGATTTGCCAGGCACCCCCAAAAAACATGCATTCCTACCCCCTCTTTTATACACCAGAATACATAAATCTTCCTGTCACCAGAGTTGGACAGAGGAGGTTTCACTACCTTATTTGGTAATACTGCCAATGCATGCTCTTTAACAAAGGAGAGAACATTTAACACATCTCATTCAAAAAGAGTATATAACATAGCAACTTATAGCGTCCTATGAATTTTCTGTGGTCTAATCACAATATATAATGAAAATAAAAACCAAACAGTATATATATAAATATATATATATATATATATATATATATATATATATATATATATTCAATGGTTATATAGAAAAAGAAAATGATCATACGGTTATAATAGTTAGACCTTTTTACTTTCATATTTTTCCTCGGACACTCAACACTTTGGTGCTACTGCCTCACAAGCTTGGTCACCACGAGTCTTAAGGCGAGTGTGTGGGACGGACAGAAGATTTAGCAGGTTGGACCTGAGGCTGTGAAGTAGTTCAGCCACATATGTAGGAGTCTGGCCGTGTATGTAAGAGTGAGGATTTCAAAGTGGATCCTGTACTGTAGTATGTAGTGTTGACCACGGCGGCCATTTTGTGGTGTGGGCGCTGATCATGAGTGGGAATGTAGCGTCACTCCACCTGTCGCCTTGCAATGCCACAATATCCATATATAAGTTAAAAGAAGGCTAAACTTAGTCTATATATATTGACCTATATGCATAGAAAGGGAGATTTAAAATGTCGAGATGCTTCTTAAAGAAAATTAAAGAAGTTGTATGCCAGATATGTGTGGGCGGTTCCAAAGAGAAGACTTCCTCTCCATACGCGGAATTGAACACCGTTGTGTTCAATGAGAAGCTTTGGGAATGTGCACTGAATTACGATTTCCTGGCTGTGGAATTTTCTCCTCATTTTCCTCCTTCACTTCCTCTTTCTCCTCATTCACTTCCTCACTTTCCTCTTTGAGCGCTCTGCTCTGCTCCTGAGATCACATGATGTTCTCCCGATGTGAAGCTGGAGCCGCTTTCTGCTCCTCGTTGCTCATCTGAACTTTAAAGGGCAGCGTTCATTTCTGACCTGCTGGATTCTTGTCCGGGTCTCTGGGACGTGTGGGTGGGTAAACACGAGGAGCGCGGGGGAGTTGAGGGTCATCGGGTGGAGGCTGAGCGGACGGAGGGATGTGTTGTTGGATTCATTCACGTTGTTCTTCACATCCAACAAAGATCATCCAACAGGTTTTTCATTTGCTCGCAGCTTTATTGCAGCGGTTGATAATTAGACCTAATTTTCTTCCTTCCTTCATTCAACAATCCACCTCCTCCTCTACAGCAACACAAGCTGTTTTCAGTCTCATCACTTCTCAAACAGATCATTCAGCCAATTAGAGCTCAGTGTTGCGTTGCCATGAATGCAATTCATTCTGCTGTTATGAAGATGCACGTCATTTGATCAATACATATCGCAGCGAATTTCACTTTCAATTCATATCAAATTACTCTGCAGCAATTATTTAAGTAATTTACTTTGAAATTGCAGCTGTGTGATTTCTTAATACTTTGTAATAAAGAGTTTCGTTCCAGAGTCCGTCAGTTAATTGTATTGAAAAGACGAAATGGAGAACATGTTCATTAGGATTTCATAACAGAAGGAACATCAGTGGGCTCTCTGACGCTGACGTATCTTTCATGAGATCATATTCATGAGATCATGTTCATGAGATCATATTAATGAGATCATGATCATGAGATCATATTCTTGAGATCATGGTCTTGAGATCATATTCATGAGATCATGTTCATGAGATAATACTCATGAGATCATGGTTTTGAGATCATATTCATGAGATCATGTTCTTGATATCACATTCATGTTCAAGAGATCATGTTCATGAGATCATATTCATGAAATCATGTATATGAGATCATATTCTTGAGATCATGTTCATTGTAACTGTTGCCACTATGTTGGTTTAATATTTTGTAATGGTTTTCCATTTTTGTATATTTTGTATATGTATATAGCATCACTGGGTGACTGCAGAAAATACTTTTATTTTGAAGCATCAGCTGAGCTGCGAGGTAGAGCTCACAGGGTTTTCTAGGGGTACCTGAACACACCATACCGGTGTGCTCACTGTGCTGTGAAGTCTCGGTAGCGTCACGCGCTTTTCACGCCGGTGTTACACCCCAACTGGTTTTCAAACCTACTGGTTTCCCTACGCATGCATGCGTTGTCTTCACTTCACAGCTGCAGCGGTTTTCTGTCTGGTCACCAGATTCGTCACACATTCACAAACATATTGCTGGAGATCTTCAAGCCACATTTCATCTCCATTGCAGCGATCGTGATTGTATAAGTGAGCGCTGCATCACAACCACGTATGAAGAAATACATTAAAGAAAATATATTTATAAAAAGATCGCAACGACCTGGATTCGATCCCTGTCGAGCAAAATGCAAATCTACTGAAAGACGGAGGCTCAACCTACAGAGCCACCTATTATTAAAAAAGTAATTTCAGGTATTACTCATTTATGTCACATCTTCTCTGTGTCCAGGGAACCTGCTGGTCTAGGTGAGCTGAAACAACTGGTTACCTCGGGCGGATATTAAACCACGTCTCAACATATTTAGCGATGCTTTTTCGCGAGGCTACGGCCAGACACCACTGACGCATTTTGACAAAAATAATTCTACTTTTGTGACGATCGTATTGTGAAAAGACACTAAAAACATTGCGAACACTGAGACACAGGAAGAGTGGAATACTAGTAATGTTCTACCCACAAAACAATGAAGAACATATATTGCTGGAGATCTTCACGCAACATGGCATATCCTTACCGGCGATTACGGTTGTTTAAATCACAACTGCGTATGAAGAAACACATTGAAGAAAGATAAATGTAAAGATCGCAACGAGCTGGATTCGATCTCTGTAGAGCAAAAATGATTACGTGTTGTTATGTGGTGGCGATGCGCCACCAATCATTAAACAAACTTAAGTCATTTGGGAATTTATTGATTAAGTCACATCTGCCTTCAGGGAACCTTTTGGTCTGGTGATCTGAAACAACTTGTTTCAGGCGGATATTAAAACACTGTGGTGGAACTCCACAAATATATTGTTGCCGATTCTGGAGTCAGCTATACTTTTGCAAGATGATGCTAGTGCTCGTCTTGCTTCCTTCGGCACTCGTAATAAAGTTCCCCTTCAAGGGATTACATTGACAGCTTTTTAAATGACATTTAAAAACTTGGTTAGGAAAAGATATCACAGTGTTGTGCGGCTTCCTGATTTGCTGCTAACTCTCTGCCGTCGTAAGCCTGCTTGTAGTCAAGTAGTGCTGACTGCAGAAGAGGCAACAACATGTTTGTGGAGTTCCACGACAGTGGTTTAATATCCGCCCAAGGTAACCAGTTGTTTCAGCTCACCTAGACCAAGAAGTTCCCTGGACACAGAGGAGATGTGACATCAATGAGTAATACCTGAAATGACTTGAGTTTTTTTAATAATAGGTGGCTCTGTAGGTTGAGCCACCGTCTTTCAGTAGATTTGCATTTTGCTCGACAGGGATCGAATCCAGGTCGTTGCGATCTTTTTATAAATATATTTTCTTTAATGTATTTCTTCATACGTGGTTGTGATGCAGCGCTCACTTATACAATCATGATCGCTGCAATGGAGATGAAATGTGGCTTGAAGATCTCCAGCAATATGTTTGTGAATGTGTGACGAATCTGGTGACCAGACAGAAAACCGCTGCAGCTGTGAAGTAAAGACAACGCACGCATGCGTAGGGAAACCAGTAGGTTTGAAAACCAGTTGGGGTGTAACACCGGCAAACACAGACATCTCAGCAAGGTGAAGATAACTAATATGAAGGACGGTAAAGGAGGTTCAGAGGATTCCCTTTTTTGAGCATGCAGCCAACGAGGTATTGTGTCCGTTTGTTGTGTACTTGCACTATGTTTGTTGTAAATGCTGTGTTTGCTGACTAGCTAACGTCGTGGGTTGTGTGTGTTTGGATGCCTTGTATTGCATAGTTTTCACGGTTCGATGTGGAGAAGAAGAGTTCATTAAAAACCCGTAACGGAAACCATTTGCTGTCTGACAGTGCTTGGGAGGGAGTCACATTCATGAAATCATGTATATGAGATCATATTCTTGAGATCATGTTCATGAGATCATATTGATGAGATCATTTTCATGAGATCAAAGTTTCTCATTATAATTACCGGGCCTCAGGAGAAGACTTCTTTAACAAATTATTTAAAATGGTTTGAAGTTGAATCCTTCAAAAGGACTAAATACGGAGCTGGTGGGAAGAGATGGACCGTCAGCCTCACCTGAGCCGTCAATCACCTGTGAGCTTTTTATTTCATCTGATTCATCTGAAACGTCACATCCTGACAACTTGAAGTGACTCTGACCAGAGAAACAAAACCATGTCCGGTCTCTCGGGCAGGGAGCAGGTGGTGCTTAGATTGGTTCCATGAACAGGGCAGAAATACCGTTTATTGAATATGAGCCCAGCGTGATTACATAACAGATGTGTCTCCGTGATGGAGAGTCCATTTTAGTTCAGATATTTACTGCAAGGTATTACAATCATCAGAGGCTTTTAAATATGCTCTGAAACTATGATTAGTTTAGATGATGTGATACGGTGTCATAACTGAAGTCTGAAGTATTGAACAGACGATGCTGAGGGCAACGTTTATCTGTTTTATGATGGTTTTCATTTCAAATAAGTTCCAATACTTCAGTTTAATCCATTTTTCCTTCTTTTTTTTAAATGTATTTGTAAATATTGTGGATGTTCAACGTTTTGTTGGACAACCTGCAATTGATGTGAATCTCTTATCAACTAGAGCCCTGATCTTTCATTTTCAGCTTTAACCTAAGAAGACATTGCAGTGTTTCAAGAGTGAAGAAAGAACACAATTCTTTAGGTGAGGCCACCAGACGCAGTAACAAACTGTGAAGCCCTGCGGTGAGCAGGCCTCAGCTTGACACCCCCAATGTAAAGTAGAAGTATAGTGTGAGGAAGCAGATAACAGGATACAAGGCGTGAAGACGTTTAGACCAGATAAGACCTCAATGTGACCCAGGAGGCCGAGAAAATGGATTGCAGGATTCTCCCAGGGTTCATAAATTAGAATAAAGAGAGAGGTTTGGGCTCCTGCTGTGTCACAGGGAAGTTTGTTCTGGGTGGTTTGATGTCTTTAAAGGTGGTTATGTGTTTTATTTCTTTAATATAATCCAGTGATGCTCAGGGTGGACGAAAACGTGCCTGCTAGAGGCCGTGATCCACCTTGCATAAGAGTACAGTATATTGAGAAAATACTCTTGACATATAATCACTGCTTGGCAAATTTAATGTGTAACTTGAAAAGGTTCAAATGCTTGTGTTTCTTCAAAGAACCATTGTAGTAAAGTGATGTTAAAATGTTCATCTATTCTCTGTACATGTGTGAGGACTGAGAGGGTGAGCGGAACCAAGGCTGAAGTAAGACAGGAAGCAGGGCTTCAAGAAAGCCTGTGCATCAGCAAGAGATGACATTTGGGAGAGAATCAAAGTGTTTAATTCAGTTGCGTTTGAGCGAGTAAGGTGAATAGTCATAGCAACAGGCACGTGCACAGACATTTTGGGGGGCAGGTGCTCAAACCAAAAAAAAGGGCACCCATCGCCAAAATTATTTATGAAATTAAAAATAATAATAATAAATAAATAAGTAAAAAACACAGGATCTTTTTCGGGAACAGTGCCCATGGATTGGCGGGGTGGTGGTTCCCATCTTCAAGAAGGGGGACCGGAGAGTGTGCTCGAACTATCGTGGTATCACACTGCTCAGCCTCCCGGGAAAAGCTTATGCCAGGCTGCTGGAAAGGAGGCTCCGACCGCTTGTTGAACCTCAGATTCAAGACGAGCAGTGTGGATTCCGTCCCAGTCGTGGAACAGTGGACCAGTGGACCAGCTCTTTACCCTCGCAAGATTACTGGAGGGGTCCTGGGAGTTTGCCCAACCAGTCTACATGGGCAAAGCTCTCCATTCACTGGTCGGTCTACGTTCCAACCCTCACCTATGGTCACGAACTCTGAGTCGAAATGAGCTTCCTCCGTAGGGTGGCCGGGCTCAGCCTTAGAGATAGGGTAAGGAGCTCGGACATCAGGGGGGAGCTTGGAGTCGAGTCGCTGCTCCATTGTGTCGAAAGGAGTCACCTGAGGTGGTTCGGGCATCTAGTCAGGATGCCTCCTGGACGCCTCCCATTAGAGGTTTTCCAGGCACGTCCAACTGGTAGGAGGCCACGGGGAAGACCAAGGACACGCTGGAGGGATTATATCTCCTGGCTGGCCTTGGAACGCCTCGGGGTCCCCCAGAATGAGCTGGAAAGTGTTGCGGGTGAGAGGGAAGCCTGGGTCAGCCTGCTGAACCTGCTGCCACCGCGACCCGACCCCGGATAAGTGGCTGATAATGAATGGATGGATCTTTTTAACTTTATTTTTGTTAACAAACTCACTGAAATTATCAAATTGAATAAATAAATGAATTACAGGCAACTTTCCGTTTCCTCTCCTGACCAGGCACAACAGTTCAGGTAAAGGAATCAGGGCTCTCAAGTGTCACGCATTGAGCGTGACTGTCACGCATTTCGGTCTTAAGTCACGCCCTCCCGCCACACATCGTATTTCTCACGCTGAAAAAAAACTCTAGGCTATTTAATGTGCCGCAGTGCGCAAACATGACCTGGTTGCGCTGCCCTCACCATGGAGGAATCAAGCACGTCTCCCCCGAATCCCCTGCCAATCAATAAAAAGAGATGGGCGACACGAATAGCCAATCAGAAAAACGTATCTGTTGTATCTGGGTGAAATGTAATCCCGGTCGTGCCCCCCCCCACCCCCCGGCCGCGCCTCCGTCCGGGGGGAGAGAAAGAGAGATGTCATGCTTACCTGTCTTAAAAACTTGAGAGCCCTGAGGAATGTTGAGAGCCTCTGCCTCTCTGACGCACCTTGAAATATCTCGGCAAACTTTTCCTCAGACCTCAATGCTTATTGTGTGAACTACACCATCAATTAGCTTGTAGGCTGTGGAGTGGTCCAGGCTTTCTTCTTGCAGAGCGTTTGATGCAAGAGCAGTGACTTCAAATGCTGGGGTATCTTATTTCCATGCGGAGGATGAATGCGAAGTTAACCGCATGTTTGTTAATTTTTTTTAGCTGTGAATTCTCGTGACATTTATAAACATAAATTCAACATTTTTGAAATTGTCTAAACAGCATTTATACAACAATACAAAGATGCCTGACGGTATATCTCTCCCTCTCTCTCTTCATTAAATATGACGTCAGTAAACAGCTGGACAAGGCTTTGAAATCCCAGATTTCGTGAGTTTTTTGGTTTCTTTATTTTTTTAGGAAACGTCGGACCAGTTGCGACGTAATGTTTTCAGCGGCGCTAATGTTGTGGTTAATTTATCACCAAACACCGTCATTACCTGTTTGTCTGATGCTGCGGGTCAGAAAAGAAGTAGGCTGCGCTCAGCACTGCGTGAGCACTACGTGGGGAGGAGGAGGAGGAGGGAGGGGCGCGGCGGGGGCTTGTGAGTGCCGCGGAGCATGTCGGGGCAAAATTCTCACAAGAATTCAAATAAACGCCCCGTCAGATATCAAAACATATTTCGGGGGAATTGATGACAGAGAGAGTAATTTGTATTCTTAAATACTGATGGATGAAGAAAAAATTGGGCTCCAGCAGAAGGGGCACTTTTCTCATCCAGGGCAAAAGGGCAGGTGCTTGAGCACCACTAGGGGTCTATCTGTGCACGTGCCTGCGTAGCAATATGTTGGTGTAGTTGAATCAATTCATTTTCTCCGCACTTTCAGTAGAGCCTACATTCTCCTATGTTCTCATTTTTCTTCTAAGTACTTTTGAGGTTGCATTTGTAACTTGTACATCCTTTTCTATCTTTGTTAAAATAAATATTGATTGTAATCGAAGTTTAAATCAAGTCAGCGCGTCCGTAGCTCCTTTTCCATCTTCTTCAATTCTTGAGATTGAGCCAGAGGCAGAGCTTCACGTCGACCAGCTCCGTCAGCACCCGTGGTAAGTTCGAGGTTAATCCATCACGGCTACACACACTGATAAATATACAGGATACACTTACATAACAGACATATATTTGTTGTTACTAATTAGAGAGAGAGTTACGGTGACTGGTTGATGCAACCTTGAGTGAAAAAACTAAAATTATCACTTGTCAAACTAAAGAAATCACAGTGAAACTGACAATTGCCAGTTGTCAACCAGGTAGCCCTTCAGCGACATCCAACAAATGACTCATTGTATTTATCAATTGGCGGCTGGCTGCTAGTTGAATTCCTTGACTTCTGACTGTCCGCTTGACACCGCTGGGTGTCTACGGGCGGAGAGAGGGTTTGATCGGAATTAAATCCCCTTGCAAGAGTTTGTCATAAATGTTTGATAACAGCCGAGATAACCGAAGGTAGTCCCTCTCTCAAGAACCGGGCCGTGTGTGACGGTCGGATCTCGTGTTGCTTGGTTACTTATTTTACTATTCAGTTATTTTGTGTTCCGAGGTTTTTGGTCAAATATTCTAACTTCGTAATTTAGAACCAGGTACTATTCCTCCGCGAAGGTTCTGCTCGAGGCCGGAGGGGTGGCACGTGTGCACAAGCCCAGTGCAGTCGGCTGGTGTTCTGAGATGCGGCTGGACCCTTCACTGTGGTCCTGTGTCCCGCGGGGCTTGGCGCGCACCTGTCACCTGTCGGACCTGAGTTTGAGCTTCTCTCTCGATCCCTCTTTCAAATTAAAGCCTTGAAAGTAAAAATAAAATATAAAATAAATAAACGGTTAACTTGCCGGACTAACACTTACACTGCAGCGACTGACAGTAACAGTTTTAAGATGTTAAATAAATAAAAACCTATTTTCTTCTCTATAAAAGATTAACACGTCTCACGGGAAACGTAAAGTTTCAGTTAGGAACACGCATACAGGTTGTTGTCTTTATTATAACACCAACATTATTCAAATAGCCCTTGTGGTTGCAGAGATACACGCTTTTTAGTTTGGCTATGCTATTTCGAGCTATATCCTAAAAAATGCCATAGGGCTTAACGGGGCTTAACGGTTTGTATATTCCTTGAGCCAAACATAATACATTTAGTTTTCGAAATATTCAGGGCTAGTTTATTTACTTTGACCCAATCAGACACTCTCTCCAGATCCTGGTTCAGAATGGTTGCAAGTTCCTGTTTGTTTAAAGCATTGCTATACAGTGTTGTGTCATCAGCATACATTACTATTTTGGAATTCTAAATTGACAAAGGGAGATCATTTGTAAAAATGGAAAAGAGTAAAGGGCCTAAGCAGGGGCATCGCTAGGCCTGTTTTAGGGGGGCTGAAGCAAAACCAGAGCAAAAACACACTCTTTCTGATTGAACCAATCTATGAACTGTCTGAAACAATGGATATCCGTGGCCCCAAATGGCCCCCAAAAAAAATCGCGCACACATGCCATTTTCTTTGGGGCTAAGCCCCCCCTTTCTTTGAATCCTAGAAACTCCCCTGGGCCTAAGCAACTTCCTTGTGGAACCCCACAGCTAACGTATCTACAGTCTGATAAAGTACCATTATAAAAGACTCTTTGGGATCTCTCAGAAATATAACTGACCATCCAAGAAAGTGCCGTAATGCTGAATCCATAACTTTCAAGTTTAGTAATCATAATATCATCGTCTATTAAATCAAATGCAGCACTAAAACCAAGCAAGACTGTGCCGACCATTTTCTTATTGTCCATCTGTATCAGCCAGTCATCAGTTAGCTGGGCAAGGACAGTTGCTGTTGAGTGATTCGGTCTGAATGCATGCTGGGAACTAGTAATGAGGTTGTCGGGTGTCGGGCATCAAATATCGAGTATCGGGTACTGGGTGTCGGGTATTGGGCCCATATATATATATATATATATATATATATATATATATATATATATATATATATATATATACATTAGGGCTAATGTATATATACATTAGGGCTGGGCAAAGTTGAAAAAATTTAACTGATTAATCGCATGATTTTTCTGAGATTAATCGCGATTAATTGCATTATGCGCCAAATTCAATAATTAAGTAAAAACTAGTGTATTGCTCGCTTTTCTTTTAAAGTAATGTTATCAGAACAATATAACAGACACTCTGGAGCAACAGCAAGTTAACAACACTATATACATCAAAAATATATGCTAGGGAAGAAAATTTTTATTTTTTTAATGCTTCTATATGACTGGTCATTCAATTAAATATTGTATTTATTTTCAGATGTTATAGACTATTGTATTCTAATGTAAAACAGCTTAATATCATGCTGAAGAAGAAACATTTGTCTTTTATCAGGGACCAACATAAACAGTCTGTTCAGTAGTAAGTGTCCCTGTGAGTGACAAGCTACTCCTTCTTTTGTTCATGTTCAGTGTGTTGCTTACCTTAAAGATGTATGTTAAAGACCAGCAATTCATTAACTTTATACAAAAGCAATCATTGCTTTTGATCTTGCTCAGTTCAGTTTTTCTTACTCAGTGAGAAAAGTCCAGTCTGTGTTGGCTTGAACAAGTGCACTGAAGTCTGGTTGAATGCGGTGGAGATGTGAATGACAGCTAACAGGTATCTCAGCAGCGGCTTTGCGCATGTGCAATTAATATTCACTCTGGACGCGGAGACTGCAGGCAGCGCGAGGCTCTTGTGAGAGCTCTGTGCTCGCTGAGGACAGAAACTACATAACAATACGTGCTTTCACATTGAGGACACTACAGAACAAGACGTGCTTCAGTCTGTTGACAACAAGCCGGTCGCTGAGGCTGTGAAAGCGAGCGTGTGCATACGGAAATCGCCTTCAAACTAAAAGCAGTGCCGTTGTATTGCATTTGCATTAACACACGATCAAATAATTAACGCCGTTAATAGTTTGCTAAATGTTTCCCAAGTCAAACGGACGCCATTTGTTCAATTCCATAAAGCAAACAAATCAGAATCGGAAATTCTTTTTGTCCAAGTACGTTGCTCATAAAATAATTTGACTCGATGAAAATAATATATTTATATTTATACATAACATTTTTCATTGAATCTCTTCCTTCTGTGTTTCTTAAGGGAAGCTGATTGCATTTGTGTTTGAAGGAGCAATTAACAAGAAGCGGCCTGAGAAACCAGTTTGATCCAGATAGCATGGACGCTCCGCATGGACATAATAACCATCGCGCTGGTTTCTTTGGGGGAAGCAGGTAATTGTTTGGTGGTGAAATGAGCTGCAGCATCGACTTCACTTATTTTCCATGATTAGCTTTTTGTCTTCTCTGTGTTTGTTTAAATTGCTTTTTTCTTCTTTTCTCTTCTTCCTCGTTTCATCATCTTTCAGCTGAAGTAGATAGAGACGTCTGCATCGAGACCGGGTCGGGTCGGAGAAATGCAGAAACCTTTGTTTATTTCCTGTGACTTCCCAGCAGGTGAAGTCGTGTTTGGTAGAGGACGACGGCTGCAGGACGTCTCCAACCCAAAGCAGGATGTCTCCAACCCAAAGAGCTGCAGGACGTCTCCAACCTAAAGAGCTGCAGAACGTCTGCAACCCAAAGCAGGACGTCTCCAACCTAAAGAGCTGCAGGACGTCTCCAACCCCAAGAGCTGCAGGACATCTCCAACCCAAAGCAGGACTTCTCCAACCTAAAGAGCTGCAGGACGTCTCCAACCCAAAGAGCTGCAGGACGTCTCCATCCCAAAGAGCTGCAGGACGTCTCCATCCCAAAGAGCTGCAGGACGTCTCCAACCCAAAGAGTTGCAGGACGTCTCCAACCCAAAGAGCTGCAGGACATCTCCAACCCAAAGCAGGACTTCTCCAACCTAAAGATCTGCAGGACATCTCCAACCCAAAAAGCTGCAGGACGTCTCCAACCCAAACAGCTAAAGGATGTCTCCAACCCAAAGATCTGCAGAAGATAGTAATAAAGTATGTCTATTGACTGATAGTCTGAAGCCTTTGTTCATTACAGGTCTCCGCATAACTAATTAACTCGAAATATAAAAAAAAACATTGTTGATAAACCTTGTCATCCTTGAAGCCTGTTCAAGGGAACATAAAACATTGAATGTAAGGAAGTTGACCCATCGATCATAACGACATCGAGTCCTCAATGAAAGATGGTCCTCATAGAATTATGACTTTCATGAAATATCTCAAAATCCGGCTCAGATGTAGAAACAGAGCTTGACTTGACTTTATTTATTTGATGTGTACATCACAGTGACATTATAATTCATTGCATACATTAAGTGTATATAGCAAAATGCTAATTTCCAACACCTCTCACAGGAGGCTTTTTTTTAATAGAATAAAATGTGATAAAATAGAATAAAAAAGAGAATACATCCACAGATACATACAAAGTAAAAGTATGTGTTACAAGGGTGTTAAATGTGTGAACAATGTTGTTTTTCTCTTAACCATAATTTAAGACCTTTATTAAAAACCTTAAAATTGTGTTGTACTTTTAGTTCTGTTGGGAGACAGTTCCATTGCTCTGCTCCTCGAACAGAAAAGGCTGACTGACCACATGAGGTTATGCGCATTGCAACCCGACAGTTCCCGTTCACTGAGGCCCGTGTGTTAACTGTAGTGGTGTGCTGGTGTCTTCTAATAAATTCATTCAGGAGGGAAGGAGCATTACCATGTAGGCATTTGGAAATAAATTGTAATCTTGAATATCTTATGAAGCTTTCAAAGCTGAACATGTTGTGTTTTTTCAAGATCTGACAGTGGTGTCACCTCATTGTTTTTTGGTACATTATTTTTAATGTCTGGTTATACAGCAATATGATGGGTTGTATGTTTGTTTGAGAAGCTTGTGACCAGGTGGTGATGCAGTACGATAGGTGTGAGAATATCATGTCATGCATGTAAAGCTTGGCTGGACTGAATGGCAGATACTGTCTAATGAATATTTGCAAGTATATTTGAACTGTCTTCATCATATTATCCAAGACATTGCGCTGCACCTTCAATGCTTCTCTTTTGCACTCTGTACAGATGCAAACTCCATTTCGTTGTCATAGTACTTGTACTATGTGCAATGACAATAAAGTTGAATCTAAATCTGAACCAGTGATTTAACTTTTTACGTACTTGTTTATCTAATAGATGTGAGTCTAAGATGATTCCTAAGTACTTCACATTGTCAACCTCACTGATGACCTCATTCTTTATTTTTACCATAAAGCTTGCATTTTCATGTCGTTTCCGTATTGAAAAACAAATTGAGACAGTTTTTTTTTACATTCAGTGTTAAATGAGTGGACTCAAGCCATTGCGATACAGAATGCAAGGAGTCAGTAAGATGATCAGCGGCCTTGCTGGATGTTTTGGCTGAAAACTATCATCGGCATACATTTGGCAGCCAACCCCTAGACAACTCTCAGGTAAGTCGTTGCTATACATGCTAAATGGCAATGAACCCCTGGGGTCGGTTCTAGGTCCATTGCACGGATGGTGCATGGCACGGATGGTGGACTTTTCCCCATTGACTCTCACACATTGTACTCTTCCCTTGAGGTACGAGACAAACCATTGTGAGGCTAGATCAGAAAATTGGAAGTTTGGGAAGTTTGGATATCGACACACTGTGGTTAACAGTAAAAAGCTTTTTTTAAGACCAATAAAACTGCTCTCACAGAATGGCCTTTATCCAAATTAAATGGCATTTTGCAGTCTCAGTAGAGTGTTTGGGTCAGAATCCAAATTGTTGATACAGTAACTGATTTGTCTCTATGCACTATGAGTTGCTCTGCTACAATATTTTCCAGTATCTTGGAAACTTCTCAACAAGTGAGTAAAATATTGCTTCGTTGACGTTGGCAATTGATAGCTGCGCCGATTTCCTCCTTGATACTAGAGCAAAGTTATCTGTCATAGAGAAGAACAATATGTCCAGAAAACGAGTGAATACCTGTCCCAGAAGCAAATAGAAGAGCTTCTTTTCATGGAAAGCAGTGATGAAGATGTTGAGGATGTGGAAGCAGAAGTGATGTATGACAGTGATAGTGATAAAGACTACATACCAAATGTTGTTGTTGATGATGAGGAGGAGGAGGAGGAGGAGGAGGAGGATAGTTATTAAATTGAGCCGAGCACTTCAAGTCATCACAGAAAGAAAAAAAAAATACGTCGTAATGATTTCATTACAGACAAATTTCAGACAAATGGCCACCCCAGGAACTGTTTCCTCTACATCTACACGTCCTGCTCTCCCTTACACACGTCCTACTGTCTTCTACACATGTCATGATGTCTTCAACACACGTCCTGCTATCTCTGACACACGTCCTGATATCTTCAACACACGTCCTACTGTCCCTGACACACCTCCTGCTGGTCGTAGGGGGAGAAGATGGCGCCTTGAGGCTGAGGGTGAGGGCGTGTCCCCTATTGTGATATTCCAAAACAGCTCGAAGAGGAGTCCTTCTGGTTGCCAGTGAAGTTGTCGGCCTCATGCCATGTTCACACCAAAACAGTTGCGAATATTCGCAACGCCACTTCGCCTATATCGCGCCGCAGGTGAAAAACTCGCTCTATGTTGTTAATTTGTTTTTTCGCAACCATCGCTGGGGAAAGGGGGCGGAGCTTATCTCTGTGTATGTGAAAACATTTACTATTTCCTTCATCCACCAGGTAAATAACCACTAGTTCTGCTTTATACTTGTTGAGGAAGTCCCACAAACGTCGGAACATCAACCACCCCCGTGTCTGGGTTCATAATATTATCCGTAGTCACACACAGCTCGACTTGTCCAGGACGAGTGTCGGAATGAAGCCGCTTCCAGCGCTTCTTCAGCGGACCAGCAACAGTTTGATTCAGTAACGGCAGGACGGCGGTGATGCCGGGCGGAGCTTCTATCTCCGTGTTTGTGAAAACATTTACTATTTCCGCCATTCAGCATTGAAATAACCGCTAGTTCTGCTTTATACTTGTTGAGGAACATCAACCGCCCCTGTGTCTGGGTTCATAATATTATCCGTAGTCACACACAGCTCGACTCCTCCAGGACGAGCGTCTGAATGAAGCCGCTTCCAGTGTTCCTTCAGTGGACCAGCAGTTTGATTCAGTAACGGCAGTACGGTGATGCCGGGTGGAGCTTCTCAACGCTGATTGGCTTTCGCAGCTCAGCGTCGGGCGAATTATTCGCTGGAGTTGAAATATTTCAACGGCAGCGAAAAAGCGGAGTTGCGAATATTCGCAACGCCGTTTCGCCTCCATCGCGACGCCCGGCGAAAAATCCGCTTTTTCGCAACCTAACGCGTCTGTGCATTGACTTAACATGTAATCTGGACGCGCGAATATTTCGCAACTGTTTTGGTGTGAACATGGCATCAGACATTGTCTGCTTTTACACCAGGACCAACACCAGAAGCAGCAAATGCTGACACCCCTGAGAAGTGCTTTACATAATTTTTGGAGGACCAAATCATCGAAGAAATTGTGACATGGACGAACATCCGTATTGATGCTTAAGCGGCAAAATATCGGAAAAGAACAGCTACAGTTGAGAAAACAACAGCAGCAGAGGTGCGTGCAATGCTGGATATTTTTTATCTTTAGTGGTTGCCAGATGGACAACCATCAGTCTACAAAAGAAATGTGGAACATTGCATTACATTTCATTTCATTTAGCTGACGCTTTTATCCAAAGCGACTTACAATAATCGCAATTCCACTATGAGTACAAACTCAGAACAACAAGAATCAAGAAAGTACAATTTCTATAAAGTTAAACTACAAAGTGTTATCAGTAAGTGCCATCTAAGTGCTACTAAAGTGCTACTACGGCGCTACCTTCCTTATTCAAGATGTAGTCAACCCTGGTACTGGTGCACCTGTGTACCATGCTGCTATGTCTGAGGGTCGCTTTTCGTTCCTCCTTGCCTGTCTGCGATTTGATGACCGTGACACACGGCGGGAAAGACAGGCCATGGACAAATCATCTCCGATTAGAAAAGTATGGGACATATTCATTGACAACTATAAAAAGTTGTATGTGCCCAGGGAAACCATTACTGTGGATGAACAGCTACTGGCATTTAGAGCAAGGTTTCCATTTAGAATATACATCCCCAACAAACCTGCTAAAGATGGTATCAAGCTTGACCTTGCCAATGATGTCCACAGCAAGTACCGGCTGGCAGGGATACATACCTGGGGAAGCAGGTGACACAACCACAGGGTGCCCAAAGTCTTGGCCATTATTTCACCAAGGAGCTGACAAAGCAATATCACCACACAAACTGGAATGTGACCACTGATAATTGGTTTACCTCCGTGCCACTAGTGATGGACCTGCTGGAGAACTGTGGCATGACACTTGTGGCGACAGTGAAAGTAAACAAAAGGGAGGTCCCACTTGTGATGAAGGATAAAGCAAATCGCACGCCAGGCTCCAGTGCTTTTCTTTTCACCAAAGACCTAACGTTGGTGTCCTTCCTCCCTGACACAGCTTCAACAAAGAAGATTGTCCTTCTCCTATCTTCCATGCACACACAACCAAGCATAGGACCCACTCGCAAGCCTGAAGTGATCCAGTTTTATAACAAAACGAAAGGAGGTGTCGATACTTTCGACCAGATGTGTGCTCACTACGGCTGTGGACGAAAAACCAAGAGGTGGCCACTGTCTGTGTTCTATGGCATGATGAACGCTGGTGTGATAAACTCGTGGATTATTCACAAGGAGAATGCCATGAAGAGAGGTGACAACAAAATGAAGAGGAGGCCGTACATGCAGGCTTTGGCACCGGCACTCATCAAGCCATGGGCAGAGCGGAGGCTCCCCTCTTTAAATTTGTCACGTCCCCTCAAAGTATTCATCTATAGCGCGTGCGTCATCCCTACTCCTGGCACTCCTGCAGGCGAGGCAGGTCCAGTGGCAGCAGAAAGCAGAGGTTCTTTAGTGAGGTGTGCTGACTGCCCCGCAAGTTCGTACAGGAAGACACGACACAGTTGTCATGTCTGCCATCGACCGGTGTGTCCTCGCCACTAGAACCCCGCCTGTACCAACTGTATGTAAGGCATACGGTAAATTAGAGTGCTCCTGGAATTTGCATTTAATCCTTATTTAGGTTATGAATAAATAGAACTTCATGGTAATTTCCAAGGGAATTCATATGGTAAAAAAAAAAGTTTTGTCTGCTCGTGATTTTTCCCCCTCTCAAAAAAGCAATTTTTGGTTCATCTCTCCCACAGTTGTCAGTGATAAAGGGAAACTGTGCCTTCACCAGACAAGGCTTACATGTACCAGGAACGGGTGGGCCGGAGAACAAGTTCCTCGCTATATTATTATTTTTTAAATAATTCTTTTATTAACGATTCCCTCATTTTTCACTAAATTTTTAGCCTTTTTTTAGGGTCCCTCAGTGATACCTGTTTTTCATTTTTTTTAGAAGTTTTATTGGATAAAATAAAGGAAGAATACTTCAATTTGCTTTGTATTGTTGTATTTTAATATATTTTTATATTTTATCAGGTACATTATTTCGGGTGAAAATCACCCGACGTTAGTGATAGTCTTACAATTTATAACGTTAGTGTTCTAGGGTTAAAAGCTGTCATGAAATTATCACAGCAGGTGTTGAAATCATGTGTTTCTGTTACTGTATCCCAGTTCATTTGCATCAGTTCTCTTTCAAAGTCTGCCATTTTACATTTTGGTATCCCTGATTTTACAGATCACTTTGTGAGGACAAAGACCACTGAACATTTCACTGAGCACATCTAGTTCCTACAGGCAGCTCTGGGCGGAAGATTTGAGCTCACAGATACCTTTTGTATGTCAGAGCAAGATTCTGTGACAGGAAATGATTTGAAGAGTTAATCTAATTATGAAGCAGCACTCCCTGGTCCCTTCACCCTTGAACTAGCAGTTTGTATTGATCGTTGTGTTTGTGTTATTAAAGCACATAGATGGAGCTCATCTGAATATGTATGTATGTATATTATATGTATGATATAATATATGTAGTAACAGATATAAACAATCTTCTTTGAAACGCACATCACTCATTACATTTATTCTGGAAACATTTTTAGATGTTCTGATACCGTTTCTTCCTTCTAGATACCGATTCTGATATCTGAAACGTTCAGATACCAGTTTGTGTGTGTGTGTGTGTGTGTGTGTGTGTGTGTGTGTGTGTGTGTGTGTGTGTGTGTGTGTGTGTGTGTGATGAATTTAGGGGAAAAAAATCACTGAATGCTGTTCACCTCCCTGCCTGAGGGGGGTGCTGTGATATATTTGGCTGTGCTTTGTTCCTGCAGATGATTGGACGGTGGTATATAAGGGAGAACCTGGGGAGGCTGTCTCTCTTTCCAGCTTCCAACTGGGCCATGCTGCACAACAGGGATTCTTGGGTAGTGGTGAGAAGCCCTTTTTGTTTAACAATGTTTTCTCCTGTTTTCTGGTAGGGAGATAGGTAAGACACCTGTACTTTCTTTTGTGGGCTAGGGAAGTTAGATTACGTACACAGATTGTTTTGTTTGTTATTTTGGGCCAGGCTCACCCCGAAGAATTTGTGACTCAACTCAAACGCGAGACCGTCGAGACCTTCGGCGCCTTCAGAGACCGTCGGAGCCCTTCAGAGACCGCGAGAGCAGAGACCTTCGAGACCGCGAGAGACCTTCAGTGTATATAAAATGTTGGAGCGGATGCGCAGGGTGTTGTACAAGCATTGCTTCAGGCCGTGCTTTGTTCCTGCAGGTGATTGGACTGACTGGGGAGGCCGCCTCTCTCTCTCTCTCTCCAGCTTCCAACCGGGCCATGCTTATGACGGCAAACCCCTGCCACAACTAGAGAGCGCAAATGAGCTCCACAAGAGTGCGCAAATCAAACAGCTGCACGCGTAATTTACTTTGACGAGCGCTTTTACATCACTACGCGAGCAGAGTCGCTGCTCGCGTGAGCAAAAGTCCCTCTCGAAGCTGTAACCTGCTCGCTCTCGTGTCTGTTACCTGCACGAGTAGATTTTCTTTTTGACAGTAAGTGGGCGGATCCAGTCACCATCCATCTCTACATCTAATTGGTTACAATCTTCGGATTGGCTGGAATGCATTTCTCACCAGGAACAATGGCGGAGGAGAAAACACAACTGAATGTTGACGTTCTCTGAATACTACTGTTATTGAGTCAGAAAATGTAATTTTAGGATGTTTTCAGACAAGAAGTTAGGTGTTTAAGCATCAAATCTGTTGTCGGTTTGTCAAGAATCAGCCTACTTAAAAAGATACGGCGACGGTTTGAGTTCCTGCTCGCGGGACAGTGAACCCCGCCGGCACCAGGCCATCAGCGCTCTGCTCCCTGCCGACAGCAGCCTGATCCCGGCAGCACTTTTTGAAATGATCTGATGTCTCCGTATCGATTAAACAAGATATAATTCAGTTTTGAGGATCTAACGAGCAATCTTCATTTATTATTTATTCACAGTAACGTTACATCAGTTTGCTGGAGAGAAAGGTTAAGATTTATAACTTTTTATTTATATATAAATATGTGTGTGTATATCTGCTAAGTGTAATAGTACTATGGTCCTGGGTACAGTTTTAAAAGTGATGGCAATATGATATAATGATTCCTACAACCGTTGCTCTTTTATTTAAAACTGAATTAACTGGAGGTGCCTCCAAAAGAATAAAAGGTCTGTGCCTCTTATTTAGTCCTTTTATCTTGTGTTGTAATTGTATTTTAACCTTTCTTTAACTTTGATACACCCAATATACATTAACTGCCTTGAAACACAGTTTGGTATTTATTAGGCGTATGCAACAAACTAAAGGGCATGCAGATCGCTTATTAAAGACAATAGAAATACTACGCAATATCAACAAAGCCCAAAATATTTATGACTCCCTCTTTGGAACTTCAAGTCTTTTGCACATTTTCATTGGTTACCTCTACTTAAGCTCTAATACAACTGAATAGCATCTTTAACATGTGAACATCATTGCTCTCTGCAACTGGGTGCTGAACTTTCTCTCAGGCAGACCCCAATTAGTCAGAGTTGGCAACCGCACATCTGACACAAGAACTGTGAGGACAGGGCTGTGTGCTGAGTCCCCTGCTGTACACCCTCTTCACATACGACTGTTTGGCCTCCCAGGAAAACACCAGCATTATCCAGTTTACGGATGATACAACGGTCATTGCAATGATCACTGGGGGGGCTGAGACGGCGTACAAAAGAGAGGTGGAGGAACTTGTGGCCTGGTGTCAGGATAATAATCTCTCCTTGAACGCAGACAAGACAAAGGAGATGATTACCGACCCAAGGAGGAAGAGGGTGCAGGAAGCACCACTTCACATAGGTGGGACAGAGGTGGAAAGAGTGAAAACCTGTAAATTCCGAGGAATTTAAACCTCACTTGGTCTCATAACTCACTTTAAACTAAACTGATTGGAATACTTCTGTATATAGCATGAAAGACTATTCTTAAATTCTGGATTTATAAAGATTGCCCTTCTACGGACGACTGGTATAAGGGGATTTTGGAAGTCCTTCTTCTGGAAAAGTTGACCCACACCCTCCATGACAATGTCAAGGGATTTGTCAAGACATGGAAACCGGTCTTAGACATGGTGGATCCTTCCGGACTGGACTTTGCTCTGCCGGATTAAAAATACTGGCACCGATGCTGACTTAAACTAACTAAGTCTAATAACCAAGATGTACTTATCTCTGACTGGTGATGTGCAAATGTGTTCATTATTAGTTGTGGCTGTCTATGTATTCTTATTTTATTTTGCAAATTATTTTTTCCCTTTTTGTGCTGTTTTCTATTTCCATATTTCATTTGTATTGTATCCTTAAAGTTCTTTCTTGTAACGTTGTAAAATCAAAATAAATATAAGATAAGAAGGCAAAAAAATAAATAAATGTATTATATATATATATTCTTATATATTTATATAGATACACATATAATGCCAAACAATTTGGTCAAAAGCAATAAGACACCGCTGTAGTTCAAAGTAAAAGTTAAATTAAAATCTTAAGTTATGAATCTTAACCTTTCTCTCAGTCAAACTGATGTACCTTACTGTTAATAAATAATAAGTAATAAAGATTGCTCGTTAGATCCTCAAAACTGAATTATATCTCATGTTTAACCGATACGGAGACATTGGAGCCAGTGGATCATTTCAAAAAGTCCTGCCGGGATCAGACTGCTGTCGGCGGGCAGCAGAGCGCTGACGGCCCGGTGCTGCGGGGCTCTAGGTCGCGCGAGCAGGAACTCAAACCGTCGCCGTATCTTTTTAAGTAGGCTGATTCTTGACAAACCGACCACAGATTTGATGCTTAAACAACTAACTTCTCGCCTGAAAACATCCTAAAATTACATTTTGTGACTCAATAACAGTAGTATTCAGAGAATGTCAACTTTCAGTTGTGTTTTCTCATCCGCCATTGTTCCTGGTGCAAAATGCATTCCAGCCAATCCAATGACGAGGATTGTAACCAATTAGATGTAGAGATAGATGGTGACTGGATCCGCCCACTTACTGTCAAAAATAAAATCTACTCGAGCGCGAGCAGGTTAAAGCTTCGAGAGCGAGCAGGTTCAAACTTCAAGAGGGACTTTTGCTCGCGTAGTGATGTAAAAGCGCTCGTCAAAGTAAATTACGCGCCTAGCTGTTTGATTTGCGCGCTCTCGTGGAGCTCATTTACGCTCTCTAGTTTTGACATTAATTTGCCCCCATAGGTGCTGCACAACAGGGATTCTTGGGTGGTGGGTTTTAGAAAGCGTGTCTGTAGTGGTGAGAAGCCCTTTTTGTTTAACAATGCTTTCTCCTGTGTTCTGGTAGGGAGATAGGTAAGACACCTGGGCCCTATTTCTCGTACCTGGCTTACTGAGTTAGCGGGCTAATTGTCAGGATAAGATGACGTAGGTCAGGCTTTCTCGGTTTACCCTCAGGGACTTACTGAGGTCAGCTGCTAAGCGGCTGAGTGTGAGAGTCTGTGAGAGCTTGAACTGGTGTAAATATAAATGAGTCACGTGATATGTTGCAGCACTTTGCTGCAACATATCACGTGACTACATAAACAAATATTGTGTACAATTGTGTATTTATTTTATACTTTTTATTCACTGATTTGAACGTCTTCCTCACGAGATGAGAAGTCATTTTAAATGATCTATTTACTCGTTTTTGTCAAAACGAAATGTTTGATGAATGTAAAAACAATATTATTATATATATTTTCTGCTTGCATTTCTCTTATTTCATGTGTTTTTATGTTCCCTATTTAATCCGTAATGTTGTAGTGTAAAGGTATTTTATCGGGCTGAACGCTCTTGTGTTTAACGTCACTTTGCTATGAACTGTGGGTAATTCCCTTAGGCAAAGTTACGGAAAGGGATCATAAAAGGCTCAAAATGTCTGCCAGAGAACCCTCAAGCACTCTACGATGTGACAGTGGGACAGCCCTAAACCCTCAAGGACTTCGCGGAAGCGCGCCTCAAAGTCCGTGGGTCCGTAAGGGTGAAGATTGAGATATATAATAGCTTACACTTGTCACAGTTCAGCTCCACACCCTCCTCCCTCTGTTTGGCAGTCACTCCCTCCTCGTCATCCCCCATTCCCTTCACCTGGTCCTCATGCCCGTCTCACCTGCAGCCCATTCCCTCATTAGTCCACCCAAACTATTTAGGTCCCCTCACTTGGACTCATCCGTGGACTGATTTCCTGTTACTGACCCTGCCTGTCCCGCTGTTCCTGACGCCCGGTTAACCTACCTACCTACCTGCCTTCTTGATCCTGACTCAGTTGTACTCTGCCTGCCTGTTTCTGGAGATTCCATTAAAAAGTCAAAGATCCCTGGAGTCTTGTGTGTTGCTCTTGGGTCCAGATACGACCCTGTTACAACACTAGCATAATGTTCTTGTTCAAAATGTAGTGTCAGAAATAAATGAATGTGGTGCATGAGGGTGTTTAACCTCAGTTGTGCAGTACTAGTTTGCACGTGCTCAGTAGCGATCAGGATTTAGGGATCAGGTAGTGACACGTGTTGCATTAATTTCATAAAAATCCTGAATTGTTAATATCCAGCTTGTGTCTTACCCTTCATGTGTGTACAATTTGAAGGATGTTTATGAAAGCAGCACTCAACCTGCTCTCTTGAACATCTGAGAGCCAGAACCTGACGTTCAAACATCAAAGACCTCCATCTTTAGAGGCAGAAAGTCCAATAACAGACGCGTATGATCGTAAACTTTCATCCTTGTGAATCGAGTTAGTTTCCCCAGAGATGAAATATCAGCACGAACCGATTGCAACACAAACAACATGAAACACCATCTCACTACGAGCGTCAGGTCCCAACAACACCGACTCAGAAAAGTCAGAAGATCAGAGACTCGTCTTCTCTTTTCGGTCTCAGCAGGTGTGACACCAACACCAGCGTCCTGGTGTTACCACAACAAACATCATTGTTCATAACATCAAAGCGACAGGAGACCTTTCATTGCATTGTTGCTCTCGCTGTCAGCGTTGAGTCGTCAGGTCGTCACAGCCTCACACGACTCCTCTCCTAACTCGTCACATACGTCAACGTGTCAAACACCACCTCCATCCAGGAGACATGTTTGTGTCTCAAAGTAAACGCGGACTTTGTAAGATGACGTCAGTGGTGCTCTTTTCCTCAAAATAACCAAAATGTAACTTCCTGTTTCATTTGAAAGCAAGTAACGTGTAACTGATCCAGAAAAGATTAAATGAGATTTGACTCCTGCTGCTGATTCCGTAGGTTAAAAAGAATGAAACACTCAGTTGTGTCTTTGGTTGTTTCCTCTTCATCGTCTCTTTGGGGGATTTGTCATATTGTGAATATGAGTCAGTGAGGGACTCTCTGTGTGTTTATTTAAAGACACGTTCCACCCGCTGAGTGTTTGCTGCCGTCAGCGGGATTAGCGGCAGCAGCTGCAGCGTGAATATGAATCCGCCCGACATCTTGTAAGGTTGCTGCCGTCTGGAGACGAGGGAAGTGGAACATGCAAAAGGTCTTGGCTCCCCGGGGCAAAAGCGTCAGACATGGAGGTGCGTTCATACTTTCCCACCAGTCACACTTTAATTAAAGAGGCTGATACTTCCACGCCAATGTAACGGAGTTAGAAATACACTGTCATTTCTTATTTTCAATGTATTATATTTTATTTTTGTTTATTATTCAACGATCCTGTTGAAGTGTGTGTGTGTGTGTGTGTGTGTGAATTTTATTTTGAAGAGTTAAATCTGTTTCCTGTGGAAATTGCGTTTCACCTCTTCGATGCCTCCTAGGCTCCCATAGTCCCGTCTCTCCCTCACTTAAGTTTCATACTTTTGGAGGTAAATTGTGGGGAAAACGATTTAGCACTATTTAGTTATATTCTTTAAAAAAAAAGTAACCGTTTGTCACACAAGGTAATGGTCGCTAATATGATCACGTTGTCCATCTGTTGTGTCATTATTTTAGACGGTAAAAGTATAGGTTTTGTGGCTGTTTCATTTGGTCTATTTGGCGCCGTTTGTATTAGCTACATCCAGTCACCCTGAAGTATACTTTCCCTTTATACATTTTGTTGTTTTGCGTGTCTAAGAAGCTGATGTGCAGTGAGGAAGACCAGAAGGCAATGTCTGTGTTTTATTGTCTTCTGCAGAATAAATGAATGCTGGAAAATCCATTGAGTCGACCTCTTCCATGCCCTGAACACAGCTCTTAGTCCACTTCCAAACCACCTCGTCCCTTCAGGCGGAGCAGAGATGATACTCTTCCTCACTGTTGCACTTTGTGGTATTTGTTATAAATATATGTTGGTACATTTTCTGTTTAATGCAGTGGTGGGCCGTCAGGGCCTGCTAAGCCTTCTCTGCTGGCCTAAACATAATCACAAAGTTATAGCTTTTTTTAATAATTTTATTTAATTGTTTTTCACAAATACACTACATGTGTTATAATTATTTTTCCCTATCAGCTTATTTTCTCATTGCACAGCTCTTGTCTTCCTCTGTTGCTCTGTCTTCTGCCTGCAGTGTTGCTTTCAGTGCAGTTGGTTTTAAGAGAGCTTTTCATCCAATCAGATTTTCTCCTTGACAAGCTGGGTGTATTCTTTGACGTGCCAGGCCCGCGAAATGGCGTGGACGTGTGATTGGTCGGTGACCATTAATGTGCGGTGTGATCGGTCAGTGTGTCAACAGGGCGGAGCTCAGTGGGAGCTGGAATGGTTCGTGCTGAAGCGAGAGAAGTTGTGACATGTTTAGTGTTTTGGTTGTTTTGGCACTCGGTGGCTGAAGAAGGAGTAGCGGGCTTGGTGGCAGATTTGGTGACAACGCATGTTTGCGGTGATGATCCCAGTGTCGACTGCCGCTGTCGAACAGATATTTTCTGCCCTAGAATGCCTGGAGGCGTGTTCTCGGCGCGGCTGGGAGGCTCAGCTGTCCTCACCGGCGTCCATGGCCACCTGTTGCTGGAACTGAAGCGCACCGATAAACTGTACAACCGCGTCGCTGAACTTTTTGTAAACAAGGAGAGGTGGATGGACTTTGTCTTTAAGTGAACAGCATTTGTCGAGTTGCTTGCTTTTTGTGTTTTTGCATCTGTGGTGGCGTTGTGTTGATCTGTATATGGTGCTGTTTTTATCATGGATTGTTTTTTCATGTTATAACTAAGTGTAGTTCTTGTTGATGTGGGGAAAATCCCCGGTGGGCTGGTCAGGTGGGTCAGTCAGGACGCACAACATCGCCAAGGCGAGGTTGGAGGCGTCCGACCGAGAGGCGCTGCATAATTGTGCGTTGCTCAGCGGGGGTGTCCACTATCTCCTTTGCCTTTTTGGTGGTTGAAGTGGCGTCGTGGGTCGGTCCACGTGCCCCGCGTGAACCTCTCCCCGAGCCCAGAATGGCGCTCCGTAAACGCGCATTGCTCAACGGGAGTGTCCTCTGTCTCGCCTTTTTTCTCTCATCAAAGTGGTGGACTGGCTCCACATGCCTGTGTGACCTCCCTCCATGCTCGTGGTGGTTTCGTATGGCGGAGTGGGTGTCTGCTGTCCACACATGGTGGTCTGTATGAACGCGCTGTGTATTGGGCAGCGCACCGTGTATTGAGTGGGTCGGTATGACAGTAACTCCCAGGACACTTTTTTCCCCCAGTCCGCCCCTGATGTGGACTATATGGCACTGAAGGCCCAGGTAGAAATTGCACAGCCCGCCACTGGTTTAATCGATGTTGATAAGAAATTGTACATGTTGGGACTTAGGACCCAGGGGGGGATTCAGGTGAGAAGCACAACCTGGGACAAGGGCGATATCGTGGGAGACTACATGATGGGCCCGAGGCTTAAAGACTTACAATTAAGAGCAATTTGTTCTCACGTCTTATGTTATTTGGAAACACGACATGCGTTACCAGATTCACACTCGGGAGCCGCTCACTGTAGCCACTCACAGTTAGCTCGCTGTAGCTGCTCGTGGTAGCCGCTCACAGTTAGTGCGCTGTAGCTGCTCGTGGTAGCCGCTCACAGTTAGCGCGCTGTAGCCGCTCGTGGTAGCCGCACTGTAACGACGCGCCGCCGTTACCCAGACCACTGATAGTGTATAGTGGCGATATGAGTGATCGCTTGAAATTAAATTGTGATAAATGTAAAGTGGCAAAACATTTGTGTGGATATATTTAGTGCAACAACTTACCTCTACCTGTTTCCTCTTCCAGGGTGTTCGGGCAAAAGACTTCCCCGGGGGCCTGACCATCCAATTGTAGTTCCGGGAAATACCAACTGGAGGAAGCGGATAGGGGGAAGTGAAGATATGTGTTGCTGTGTTTAGTTAAATAAAACTATATGGATTTATAATTTACTTCATTTATAGGAGTTATAAATAAGAGTACATTACTAGGGATATTTTTGGTAAAATCATGTAATTATTTAGTGCACTTATCTTGTTATAGAGAGACTGACATCTGGATGGTAGGTCTAATGTAATTAGTCACCAGGGTAAAAAGAAAACAGAAATTAGGACAAAAGTCGAAAGTGCCAGGCCTCAAAGTCACTGGTCAGCTCCCAAGCAGCAAGAGATGAGCAGATTGGAAAAGAGACCACATGTCAAGACATAAGATGGGAAAGGATGAAGCACGAATTTTGTCTGATGCAAGCGCAGGTGATGGAGATGAGAAAGAAGTATGACAGCAGAGTGGACAATCCAAGCAGTGAGGATGACGAAAAGGGGGAGGTCCAGGACTAAAAGAGGAACCACAACCATCACGGCTCTGCAGAGGATGACATTGAACATTTCCTGACGACGTTTGAAAGGATGGCTACGGTCTGCCATTGGCCGAAAGAAGATTGGGCTATTCATCTGGTTCCGTTGCTCACCGGTAAAGCATGCAGCCCCATATGGAAGTAGCAGAGTCTGAAGATTATGGAAAGGTCAAAGATGCGATTTTAGCTAAATATGAGATCACAGCTGACACCAACAGACGACGGTTCCGGTCACTGGACATTGTTCAGGGTGAAACACCACGTGAACTGTATGTGCGTTTGAAGGACATGTTTACCAAATGGGTAAAACCAGAGAGCTCCACTGTATAAGATATTTCAGAGTGTTTGATTCTAGAGCAATTTCTGAGTATGGTTGAGCCTGAGCTGGAGGTGTGAACGTGACCCAAAGACGGCAAAAGAGGCTTTCCGCCTTGCAGAGGTGTTCCTGTCAGCCAGAGCCGGGAACAGAAGAACCACCTTTGACCGTGATGTCCACTTCACCGGATGCAGTAAGTCCAATGGGGGTGAAAGGGGTGGTCAAACTCAGGTTAGGCCTCCATACAGTAGCAGGCAATTCTCTCCCAGTAAACCCAATGTTGGCAAAAAAAAAAAAAAAAACTTTCTACAGTTCTAGGCCAGATAGGCGGTGCTATCAGTGTAATGCTCTAGGTCACACTCGGTACACATGCCCGGCAACTAGACAAAGTAAGCCTTCTCGTTTGTGTTCAGTCCCCAGACCCACTCACTCATGCCCTGTGAGAAAAGGAACGCTCATTGCTCATTGTGTTAGTCAATGGGCAGCGTGAGGAGGCCCTCTTGGACTCAGGCAGTTTTCAGTCGGTGGTTCGGTCTAGTATAGTTCCCAGAGAACTGTGGAGTGAGACCACTTCCAACATTAGTTGTGTCCACGGGGATGAAAAAAGATATCCCACAGCTGATGTTTATCTTACGGTAGGGGGTCAAACTTACCTCTTGTCAGTAGCATTAGCACCCAAACTACCCTACGCTGTTATTCTGGGTCATGATGTTCCCACATTGTTAGATGTGATACAGCAGGCTAAAGGGGAGGGCCAAGCTACCACAGAGGTACAGATAGAGCGAACAGTAGAGGCACCAGTTCAGAAGGTTGAGCAGCAGTTGGACCATCCACCCACAGTAACTGCATGCAACATGGTCACAACTAGGGCACAGAAAGTCAGGGATAATCGGGAGAAGTTATTTTACAATGCTGAGTGGGAGGCGGCGCCAGTAAAGCAGCCCAAGTCCAGAGCCCAGAGAAGGCAAGATAAGGTTTTGGCTACGGCCAAGAAGCAGTGTGAAGTTGTGACAAAGCCCAACCAGCCTTTAGATTTTTACATCCCTTCTGACACAGCAGCATTGCAGCTAGCTGATGCAGCCCTGAAATCCTGGTTTGGTAAGGTCACGGAGGTTGAGGGTGAGAGTCAGGGCAGGATAGACTGTTTAGCAGAGGCTACCTATGTGGTTAAAAAGGGCATCCTGTATCAGCGACAGGGGAAGGATGAAGCCTTAGTGTTGCCACAGAGTCAGAAAGCAATGGAGCTGGGTCATTCTATCCCCTGGGCAGGCCACCTAGGATTTCAAAAGTCCCTCAACAGGATTGCCAGGAGATTTGTTTGGTTTTAAGAGTCAGATTAAGAGTTTTGTGCATCATGTCGGGAATGTCAACATAGGGGAGTAGCCCGAGCTCAGCTTCAGCCATTGCCTATCATTGCTACCCCGTTTGATAGAATAGGCATGGATGTAGTAGGGCCCCTTGAGAAAAGTTCATAAGGCAATAGGTACATCTTGGTCATTTGTGATTATGCCACCCGCTATCGAGAAGCCTTTCTCTTCAGATCGGTTAAGGCCAGACAGGTTGCCAATAGTCTAGTACAGGGATTCACAAAGTGTGGTGCGCGCGAGCTGCCTCTAGGGGGTGCGCGAGAGGAAAAATGTAATGGTGGTCTAATGGTGTAATAATTAATATTAAACATAATTTTAAAAAAATTAAGTAGGATTTTTTAATTATAAAAATTCCCTTTTGTAAGATTTAAATTTAAAATTAAAAACGTACAATTTAATAAATAGATGCACTTCCGGTCCGGCCGCCAGACTGTCTTTTACGTACACACTAGCTAGCCTAGCTTGTGCACCTAGCGTCATTTCATTCATTCAGCAACATCCATGAAAATATGTTAAACTGGCTGAAATCGAGGAAGCTGTCGGGTGGGACATCTGCAATGCAGATTGCCCGAAGCCACAGTGCGTGTTGTGCAGTGAGGTTCTGGCTAACCGCTGTCTGAAGCCTTTTATTTGCGCCGCCACCTTAACACCAAGCATGCCAGTGCAAGTCAGAAGCCCCTTACATTTTTTAGATCAAAATTGGAAGAGTTACAAAACAGCCAAAAACAATTGCAGTCTCATTCATGTGTTGGGTCTACACAAAACGCACTACGGGCTTCATATCTGCTCAGTTAACCCTCTGGACTCCTCCTTTTTTATTTATATCTGTTTCTGAGCCTATGCATGTGCCACTCTTTGTTCTTTACGTGACTTACTGTGTTTAAGTAAATAAATGTGAAATGCAATCTGCCTCTGAGCCTGTGCGTATGTCCTCGCCATCCTTATTGCTCTTTAAAAGTGACGCCTTGTGTAACTGAAATTTATACAGCGGACTAAATCTTGTAACAAACGCCACTCGCGAGCAAACAGTTCTCGCATTGGTCCGATTTTATGCGGCTATAAATAGGCGGCTCTGTTGCGTTTTTTTTTTAAGGTGTGGAGGATTGGGGGTGCGTGAACCTGGTCGGGATGTAGAAGGGGGTGCGTGGCCTAAAAGGTTTGGGAACCGCTGGTCTAGTACAACTGTTTGCAAGAGTAGGGATACCGAAAGAAGTCCTTACTCCCCACAGATTGTAGCACAATTTTTCTGTCCAAACTGCTACAGCAAGTGTATCAGCTCTTATGAGTAAAAGGCATTAACCCTTTGGGGGCGGGGCCCGCGTCGACGCGGCCGGGCAGGTGTTTAAGTTTTTAATAAAAATTCTATCATCACAATAATACGTCACAGAGATATGGTTTAAAATCTGGCGGATATGGTTTCCACTTCCGCGTCTGAGCATCTAAACATGGACGTGTCTTACGACGTGTGCAAAGCTTCAATGTGAGTCAGAAGATGCCAAGCAAAGAGTCCTGAGCAAATATATTGGAGGGGACAGATGGCGCAGCGCCAGTGCCTGAAGGATTCGCTAACAAGGAGCTACCCGGAGCTAATGGGCCAGATAGCTGGCTACAGCGTTTCTGTGAGACTGAACGGTGAGTAATCAATTGTTGCCCCTATCACCGTTAACTTTCTTACAGTGAACTTAGTACGACCAGTAGTGTTGAACCTCCATTATGTGTTTGTAAGACCGTAACTAACGTGTGTTTGTTGACGATAGCTTGGCGTTAGCGTGTCACTAGATAGCCCTGTTTTGGATGTTTCCTTACGTGTCTACGACTGAACGGTGCATACTCAACTGTTGTACCGATCACCGTTAACTTTTTTACAGTGAACTTAGTACGACCAGTAGTGTTGGATCTCCGTTAATCGTTACTACAGTAGTGTTTATGTCACGTTAGGTGCTGCTAACACGGCGCAAGCTAATAAGAGCTAACGGAGATAGCTGACTACCGCTATGAACGGTGGGTAATCAACCGTTGTCTCTATCACCATTAACTTTATTTCAGTGAACTCTTACTGACTGGTATTAATGTATTTTACAGAGTGGATTCAGAGCTGTGAGGGTCCAGAGGACAACATGCAGCATCGCTGCAGCAGTCTCCCTGTCCGTCTGCCTGCCAACACATCACCATAGCAGGCCTCAAAGCCAGCCACAGCTCATGTATGTATCATATGCAAGTGACTTTAAAAAGAGATATTTAAAAATGATGTAAAATCAAGAAAATGAACCCAGACCCCAGAGTGTTAAGACCACCCCATATCATCCCCAGACGGACGGGCTGGTGGAAAGGTTTAATCAGACATTAAAAAGCATGCTGCGGAAGTTTGTCTCCCAAACAGGCTCAGATTGGGATCAATGGTTGCTGTACCTGCTGTTTGCATACTGGGAGGTGCCACAGGCCTCAACAGGATTCTCACCATTCAAGCTTCTTTACGAACGCCAGGTGAGGGGGCCATTGGACCTCCTGAGGGAACACTGGGATAAACCAACTGGAGACCAGGAGGATGTGGTTTCTTATGTGGTGAAGATGAGAGAGAGATTAGGAGTGTGGTTGCAGGGGCGGGGGCGTGGTTATGCTCAGCTGCAGAGGGGTGTGGTTGTGGGTGGCTCGGGGGACGGTGCCTGGAAGAAGCCTGATTGGCCTCAGCTGTACTAATTGTGTGTTTTCCCAACATAAGCAGGAGTAGGCTAGACGCTCAGGAGACGGGCAGACCGATGCAAGACGGTCCGTTAGAGCCAGAACCAAAATAAACCAGTTACGAACCTTGAACCCTGGTGTGCTGTGTCATTGTACTGAGGGGAAACTTACTGCGGTAACGGGAGCTTGTTATAGGGAGAAATTACAGTTCTTGCACAGGAACACATGAGAACGGCGCAGGCGAACCAGAAGACCTGGTACGACAAGAAGGCCAGGGTAAGAATGTTTTGTCCGGGACAGCAGGTCTTGCTTCTACTGCCGTCCAGTGACTGTAAGCAATTAGCTAAATGGCAGGGGCCTTATGAAATCACCAAACCCAGGGTACTGTCACATATTAACTTTACATGCCTGACAGAGTGAAAAAACACCAGTGTTTTCATGTTAACCTGCTGAAGGAGTTTCAGGAGCCTGCAACACCATACCAGCTGCCTGTCCAGCAGCAGCTCCTGATCCGTGCCCTTGATTTGGAGGGAGAAGAGGGAGAGCAGTTTCACAGCGATAGCTGTGAAGCCAGGTCATTTGAGCTGTCACACCTCCATCCGGGCCGGCAGGTGGAGATCAAAGCATTAATCGATCCAGAGCTTTTCCAACAAAAGCCTGGCTTCACATCTCTGGTCCAGCATAGGGTCCACCTGAAGGAAAGTGCCATCCATCGGCCGAAGTGGTATAGGATCCCGGAACGGCTGGGGCAAAAGCTCAAGAAGGAAATTGAGTTGATGCTACAGCTGGGGATAATTGAAATGTCGACCAGTGATTGGTGTAGTCCGGTGGTGTTGGTTCCCAAAAAGGATGGTTCACTGAGGTTCTGTATTGATTTCAGGTACCTCAATGCAGTTTTGAAGTTTGAATCCTACCCTATGCCCCGAATCGATGAGTTGCTTGAGAGAGTCGGAAGATCCAAGTTCATCACCACCCTGGACCTGAGCAATGGGTATTGGCAGCTTGCTCTGGCACCGGAGACCAAGGAGCTGACAGCCTTCAAGACACCCTGTGGTATGTTTCAATTCAAGGTGATGGCATTCAGTCTCCAGGGGGCACCCTCTACATTTCAACGGCTTATGGACCAGGTGTTGAGGGAGGTTCCACAGTTTGTAGCGGCCTACTTGAACGATATCGTCATCTTCAGCCAAACGTGGGAGGAACATGTTTTGCACGTTAGACAGATCCTCCACATGATTAAGACGGCGGGGCTAACCATCAACCCGCTCAAGTGTGCCTTTGCCCAGAAGCAAGTGGAGTACTTGGGCTACGTGGTTGGACAGGGTGTGGTCAAGCCTCGAGTGGAAAAGGTGGAAGTCATTTATTCATATCCAGTGCCGACTACAAAGAAGAAAGTGTGTGCCTTTATGGGGCTTGTGGGGTGGTACAGCAAATGTATTCCCCACTGTGCTGAGAAAGGAGCCGTACGCACTGACCTCACCAAGGCCTCAGCCCCAAGCAAGGTCAGATGGAGTCAAGAATGTGACCAGGCCTTCAAAGACCTCAAGGGGGCAATCACTAGGGAGTCGGTTCTCCACAGTCCTGACTTTTCCCAGCCATTCATTCTGCAGACGGATGCCTCGAGGGTTGGTGTTGGAGCAGTGCTTCTGCAGGAGACAGATGAAGAGAGACGGCCGCTGTTGTTCCTGAGTCGTAAGCTCCTGGACCGGGAGACAAGGTACTCAACGGTGGAGAAGGAGTGCTTGGCCATGAAGTGGGCCATTGAGTCGTTGCGGTACTACTTGTTGGGCCGGCACTTCGTCCTTGAGACGGATCATCGAGCTCTGCAGTGGCTTAATCGGATGAAAGACTCAAACACACGGCTCACGGGGTGGTACCTGTCCCTGCAACCCTATGACTTCACAGTCATGTACCGTCCGGGGAAAGCCAACCTTGTGGCAGATAGGGCTGCAACTAATGATTATTTTCATAATCGACTAATCTATCGACTATTTTTTCGATTTGTCGACTAATCTAATGACTATTTCCAATTAAAATGACTCAAAATGTTGGAATTTGAACTTCAAATGTATTTGAGTTACAAGATCTGAACATAAGAACATCATTATAACAAATACATTAATTAGTAATACAAATTAAAGTGCAAATATGCTTTGAAAGTAAAGAAAAAGTACAATAAAGTTTTAAAAGTTACTCAAAATAGCAATCAAGCCTCTGAAAGTGCAAAATAACTGACATTCAAAGTCCAAAAGTAAAAAAAATAGTCCATCCTACCCAACAATTAAAATTTAAGGGTTTAAAAGTAAATCAAAATGACTTATTGCAGTCCCACGTATTGCTGCTCCCTCCTTAAGGGGAACACAATTTACACACGTTTTAAATTGTAATGCAGAAACGTGAGCATATTGACATGCTCTGGAGCAGGGGGGCTCACACAGACACTCGTCAAGTTCCTCAAACCATGGCGCTGCAGCTTTGAGGACAGATGTTGCATGTTCCGGTTGAAAGCAGCTGATCATATCAACCACGGTCAAGCTCATTCAACAGATCAGTTAAAAATGCCAAGTCTAGCAGCCACTGATAGTCACTTAGTTGGTTGTATTCTGCATGTTTAACTACATGGAGAAACTCCTTTATCTCCAGACAGAGCTCTGCTAAGCCGTCTCACATCAGTGTGTAGAACAGCTGTCTTTGAAAAGCTCTCGCTCGAATAGACGATCTTCGTTGCAACCTCCGTGATCTCTTTCCTGTTTAGCATTGTAGCGCATGATGCTTGTTGGTGTATTATGCAGCGGTAATTAAGGAAGTCGCGGAAAACATCGTTCTTCCTGCACTTAACAATAAATCCATTCAAGCGACCGACAATTGCGGGCGCAGCGTCCGTGGTGGTTGACATTAATTTTCACACCAGGAGCTGGGTTTTGTCGATAAAGTTTTTATTTTATTTTTTTAAATGGCATGCGATCTACCCGCACTACCTCTGCCAACGTATTGGGCACCCCTGATGTAGTGCATTGCAATGCCGAATGAAAATTACCAGTAGCTCTGAATCTTTTCAATTACAAACGATGCGTCGACGACCAAAATACGCGTCGAGAGTACATGAGGACTGAGGTACTGTACTCTCGGGAGAGGGAGGAGTTAGCTCGCTGTAGCCGCTGGCTGTAACCGCCATGATGTCGACATTGTTTTTATTCATACATCTATTGGATGTATTGTGATGTAGTTTGGATATTTAACTTAATTCTCTGACTTTTCATCTTCCACCATCATTCATTTTTTGCCAATGTGCACAAACCTGCAGAGCTTTTGTCAACTTTGTGTTTACTACTAACTAGCTCATGTTAGCCTAGCATGCTATGGTTAGCATGCAGGCTGCTCGCACCCTTGGGGGTGAATTCCTGGAGAGTGGATTGCCGCTGATCGCACCTTGAACTATCCGCCCGTCTGGAGCTCTGACTCACTAAAGATGTCACACTTAATTTCACAGTACCAACACCCTGCCATGTTTTACAGCTGACGGTAATTTTAACTTTGTTGCAGAGCGAGAGGGGAGAAATCATTTCTTTCTTAAATGATTTCAGTGCAACTGTGTGGCCATCAACGCTGATCTTTGGAAATTGGACTGTTTTTCTTTTTGCAATTAGGCTCATTTGCATGAAAATGGGCCGGTTTTGCACCCCATGTCTGCAAACCACCTCATTAAAACAGGTGCATTTCACCTTTGAGGAGCTTTGAGAGTCACACAGTTTCTCTCTGTCTGTTTTTTGCAGGTTCATAGGCCATGCCTATCCTTTCATGAATTCACCGCTCAGTCTTGTTGCCATGAAGATATTATGGTGGAATTGCACTTATTGTAAGTCGCTTTGGATAAAAGCGTCAGCTAAATGAAATGGAATGTAATTATGATATTATTAATAACTGACCCTACAGCAGTTTTCAACAACAAATTATTCAAGGAGGCATTGTCAGACTGGTGCCAAACACGTTATGAAACAATCATAACTGTTATACATTTAGGTTTTTTGTTATCGTATTCATACGTTAGACAAAAGGGCTGAATTATTCATATGATTTTTAGCATAACTTGTTCAATCAATCCAACATGTTTTTTGCTAATCCAGTGTGGTTTAGTTTGTAAAATGTCAGTTGCCAGATTAAAAGTTATGAAACACACAACAGCAGATCCTCTCGTGGGAGGAGGAGCTTGACGCTGAGGCTGTCAATCATCCGGCGTCTCTGTTGACGCACATTCAGCACCGACTCCCCCATAAACAAGACTTATATCTACGATCCATCAATACATGCTGCCCACAGCCCGGCTCTCCGCACTAGACATCTAAAAGATGAGATATGAGATAGAAGCAGGATTCTGTCAGAAATATGTCGGAACTGTGAACTGGCCCTGGGTCTGCAGGAGATGTTTTCTTTCATTGATTTCTGCCTCTGTCCGTGTTCCTCTGCCTCACCGCCCTCAAACACCAATCAGTGGCTGTGAGGCGAGGCTATCTCCATCGTGTGAAACCAGTGGCAGTGTGAACCCTGCAGGGTTCTGGAACAATGAGGACAGAAATATGAGATGAGATAATAATCCTGTATAGGAGTATTATAAATAAGCAAATATGCAATCAAAAAGACTAATAAAAAAACAGTAAAGAATCCACAGTAACTGAAATAGGATACATACAGACAGAAGACTTTTATTGCGCATGTGTATTCACACTTTAATAGACAAAGTGTAAACACCTGCTCCTCGTGTGGACAATGAAGGGTTAACGCCAGTGGCGGCTGGTGATTTTTTTTGGGGGCGGTGCGCAGTTGGGCGGCGCGGTTTAAATAGCACTCCACAATGAAAAGAAAAAAGGTTTTGAGTAGAATATTCTAAAAAACAAAGCTTTATTTCAAGAAAACACAGTGCTCAACACTGTCCAATAACAACAATCAACAAACTGTAACTTTGGGCATGAGAGGTTCAGAGCAGAATGGTTTAAGAAACATTGGGTTGGGTTTCAGAAGTTTACAGAATAAAAGAGGTTCCCACACCCTCACATGAAAGAGGTTTAGAGCAGAATAGATTCAGAAAGAGAGACATCAAATTTTACGTTCGGTGTTTGACAGAGTAGGCCCCACTACTTTAAACTGAAATTTAAACTGGGGGCCCTGCAGTAATGTGGCACTGATGAGGTGGTCTTTGAAGGCAAAGCGTTCCCTGGTGTCTCCACGTATGGTGTCACAAACCTACAGATAAATATATAGACAGAGATAGACAGATAAGTTGTGGGGAAATATCTACTACAAACAGGCTTCATACTACAGACAAAAGCCAACAATCAGAGTTGACAAAAAACTATGTTTTGTGTGTCTTGATGGCTCATCAACATAGACAAAAGGCCAGGAGCCATCTTGATGCTCTAGCCTGGAGCTAACACACACACACACACACACAAACTTGTTGGGGGTTGAATTGGTATTTTAGATAAAATTATAGTCTGATATGATATCCACCCAAATCTAACAATGTCCAACATGTGTTCTACTGTGGGAAAGATAAAACATTAACTCTAACACAGGCATCTGCTGATTTTGACACTCACCTCTGCAGGAATCCTTCCAAGCTCATCTTGCTTCATAGCCCGGCGCTTCCTCTGCTGCTCAGAGCCACTGCTTTGCTCCACACTTAGCATCCAGCTAACCAGCTCCGGTTAGCATATAGGCTTGAGGAGAAGCTCCGGGTGTACGTCCTCTCGCGGTCAGTGCTTTGCTGCTGAATTTTTAAATCCAGACGTTCGGGTCCCAACTCTTTCAGCCTCTTCTTGTCAACATCTGATCGTCGGTTGAAAGGTGTTTCGCGTAGAGATACTGCAGAGTTTTCAGTCGCCATACTAACATAATCAAAGTCTCTGCTAGTGTTGCTCGCATAGATATGTAGGAGCTATATGGGATGTGAGGGAATGATAAAGGTCTCTGATTCGATGAATAGTCCAATCACGTTGAAATAAGAAACGATGTCATTGGCTAGGGCGCACATTTGTGCGCCCGAAGATTCAAGTTTCATCCGCCAATGAGAAGCTGTCCTTGCCGTAACAACCGTGAAATGTTTGCTCGCTGCCATAGACTCACATTTGGCCGGCGCCCCGACAGGGGGGAGGGGCTTTTCTTAGTGATGATGAACGGCGATATATTATATTTGGTCACATTTAACTTAAGTGGTTGTTGAAAGGGGCTTACGGTCTCTCACACACATTTAGCGCGTCAACACGGTATATTTATTATTTAAATTATTTGGTATATAATATTTTTTGACAGTATATATATATATATTTTTTTTTCATCGCAAAATTTTAAGCATGTGTGTGTGGGGCAGACTTAAGAGTAGACTTAAGACTTTCCTTTTTTAACACACTTATAGTTAGGGCTGGCTCAGGTCCAGCCCTAGATATCCTGCTATAGGCCTAGACTGCTGGGGGACATCCATCCGGGGAGAGGGATCCTCCTCTGTTGCTCTCCTGAAGGTTTCTTCCTTTTGAAAGTTAATTTTTTTCATTTTTTCATGGATTTTTTCCTGATCCGGTGTGAGGTCCCGGGACAGGGATGTCGTATGTGTACAGATTGTAAAGCCCTCCGAGGCAAATTTGTATTTGTGATTTTGGGCTACACAAAATAAACTGTGGCACAGTGTGTTTGTGTGAGTGAAACAGTGTGCCAGAAGTGTGTTGGCATGAAAATGTGGAAACCAGCGACAAGGAGCAGCATTCATGCTGCTTCTGGATCAGAAATGAAGATGATGGAGAAGCTCCTCCACGTCCTCTCAGCAGGAGAAGCTCACGTCTTAATCAAGAGGCAGATCAACAGCACAGAGCTTTAAATAAAGCGTGTTCATTAACCGTCCAGCTCGTCCAACTGATTGTCTGCGCACGCTTTGAAAGCAAAGTGTTGTTTAATTCAAAATGTAATATTAATGTATACAACTCTGTGCTACACATTGATTAAATGCACTGAATATGAAATGCATGTCAGCCAGCAGACCGCTGCTCGCATGAAACCAGAAGCACACGTTGACTTATTTTCACGTAACTTACGTATTGTAGTGTCATGGGTTGTCCCTAGGGCAGACTAGAGCAGTGCAACAGAGAGCAGAAAACAGGCACAATCCGACGGTATAAATCAAATGTAAGGTTTATTGTCCCTCCCACCATCAAGGTAATTTCCAAAAAGTAAAATAAAAAATTCATTCACAAACATAAAGCGTCCTGGAGGAGTAAGGGGTTGTTTAACCAAAAGAAAACGCAAAACTCAACACTGCAAAGTCCAGGGTTCCAAGATCCTCGTCTTCATAGTCCTTTTCTCCTCTTCAGCCTCTTGCACCTTCTGCTTGTTCTGCTCCTCCATGTGCTCTCTGCTCTGCCCTTTACCCAGCTTCCCAGCCCTGCCTCAATTAGGGTCCTTACGCACCTGCAGCTGGCTGCGTGATGAGGCAGCCTGGGAGATGTAGTCTCCAGTCCGGCGGCCATTTTGTGGTGTGGACACTGATCTTGAGTGAGGATGTAGCGCCCCTCCACTACCTGCCCCCTTGTGATGCCACAGTATTCAATAACGTTATTTAAGACAAACTGCGGCCTTCCTCAACCTTACAGGACAGGAAGTTATTTCTGTATCTACATACGTTTATTTAGAAAAGAAATCTATGCATGTTACAAGCAGACGTTGAGATGTGACAAAGACATCATCAAAACAATTGTGTGATGCTCAATACACCTGTAAACCATAACAATGTTGGAATAAACATATAATAAATGTATAACCCAAAGCTGTGTGTTCCCCAGCCGCTGCTGTCTGACCCTCAAATGTTTAATTCTGCATCTGTCAGATTTCATCCACTTTTCATGAACTGTTATTTCCTACGTGGAGACGCTGAAGGACGGAGCGACTGTCAGTGTTTATACTTCCTCTTTTCTGCTGAGTGGATGCAGCAACTGACCTCAAAGCTGTAAAGACTCTCTTCCTGACGCACGAGAGAGAAGCGTCACACAGGAGGAAGAGGACGATGACGAGGCCGGAGCTCCGAGATGAAGATCAGACATAAAGGATGTTACCGGTAAAACACGACCAGATCTTTCTCATTGAATATGGGTAAAAAAAGTATTGTCCTACAAAGCAAAGTCAAGGACAAAGTACACACAAAACATTCTAAGTTACTTTCATCATCATTATCACGTGGTGCGCGTGATGAAGGACGAGGCTTCTGTTCAAACATCAGAGACTTCAGCTCTAACTTGCTGGTTCTTCACAGTGAAATTAACCACCGTCTCCGACCAGCTGTGCTCTGGGTTGCACGGCTTCCCCCTGTGGACACACAGGCCACAGCGGTAGTGAACCTTCACACCGCTGCAGAGATCCAGACGCACTTCATTTTGTATACTATTAACAGCGTGGTATTTCATGCCAGAGAGATCTCATCAGGTAGAAGATCAAGGTTAGAATAATACTACTTCAAAAGCATTCAGACTCAACCGTAACTTTACACACTTTATAATAATATTTTTTTAAAGTCATGACAGCTGAGCTCACACAAAGTGAGTGTTTCCATCAGCTGGTCTGCAGCGGATGAACAGAGACGAGAGGTCACAAACTGTTTCATAATCTACACGTAATCTTACAGAGCAGCAGAATAAGAAGTTGTGTATTAATAACCATCAAGGAGGTTCCATGTCACACTATATATATATATATATATATATATATATATATATATAGGCAGTAATTCTAGCTAGTAATACAATTCAGCATTTTAATAATCCATCTGTTTGAGGGCAAAGCCATCAAAACTTCCTCAAATAATGATTTTGAAAAGACTTTTTTTTGTTTGTTTGTTTGTGTGCCCGTGGCTCAGTTAAGAGAAGCAGAATCCCACCAGTCATCATGAAGAGCATCACATTCAGGTATTCAGGACTCATGTACTCGGTTCGTTTCATATTGTTTGTGTTGGCTTCAGTAAAGGAGTGATGAGCGCTCAGCTGCTGCAGAGTGACAGAGAGAGCTCCACTACATCTGCTGTTCCTGCACCGACTGTCAGAGACACAACCAGCGCCATCTGAGACGGCTCTGAGACAACAGGGAGCCTCAGATATGAAGACATCGGCACTCTGAGCATGTTTCTGTGTGTAATCCCAACTCTGTAGGACCTCTGGAGGATCTGTGAAGGACCTGTGGAGTCTGCGGCTGTTGACTCGGCCGTGTTAACAACACGGAAGAAGAACAACAAGCTTGATAATGAAGCCGCCGCAGCTCAATTTAGAGGAAGATGTAACGCGTTGTGTTCAAGGACATCGTGGGATTATTACAGAAACAATGAGGTTGGATTTCTAATCAATGGTGAGGTATTCATTCTGCATCCGATACCGCCACCGACGTCTGCTCGACGCCAGAGGTCTCTAATGTCCGTATGGCAGTGATGGGCCTCTGAGAGATGGCAAACATGGTCCGCCGAACCCCCGGATGACAGGAAAGCAGCGAGGTGTGAGCCCAGTGGATCACCTGTGGGCGCAGCTCAGCCGGGACAAACAACCGATTCTCAGGGCACCCACTAGGTGGCGGACTCTCACCGTTTGCCTGCTTAACCTGCTTTTCTATCTGCCAAGTCACCGCTCCAACCACACAGGTCCGTGGAAGGATTGGCTCTGGTTCCTTGGCAACAGGCTCGGGGTCGTAGAGACGTGACAGGGCATCGGGCTTGGCGTTCTGGGTCCCCGGCCTGTACGAGGGGGAGAAAGAGAAGCGGTTAAAAAAGAGCCCCCACCTTGCCTAGCGAGAATTCAGTCTCTTGGCTTTACGTATTGAAGAGAAAACGCAACTGGCTGAGTTCCCACTCTGCGGTTTTGGTTCCGTAGACACTCTCCCTCTTGACCATGGCTGAACAGGTCAAATAGAGGCCGCTGAGGCCTTATATGCACATGCTACCGCGTTTTAACACATAAAGCTTGCTTTCGGCCGTTAACGGTCTTGCACAAGGACCTATATCTGGTTCCTGTCATATGGAAGAAGTTCCGCTTTATGCTCTCGGGAATAGTGGCAGACTGTATATCAGACATCTAGGGTGAGTTATACTGACGGACAGAAAGGGGATAAATATCCATTGCTCTTAGAGAACGGGGCCCACTCTCATTCTGGGAGTGTGCAGACTGTGTGCAGAGCAGACTATCAGGGGAGCTGAGTCCAAGGCCTTGTAGTAGGTATGCATTCCATGTATGTGTAATAATGGCTTAAATAAATAACCTTGATTGTAATATAACCTGTACTGTCAATTCTTGAACACCCGAGGAATTTCCTGGAGAAGACAATTCTTCCCTTCAGTATATATTCCAGGTTCTTATGGTCGGTCCAGACGATAAACGGGTGTTCTGCTCCCTCAAGCCAGTGCCTCCATTCTTCCAAGGCCAGCTTGACCGCCAACAGCTCCCGGTTGCCGACATCAATGTTCCGCTCCGCCCGCGACAGACGCCACGACAAGAAGGCGCAGGGATGCATCTTACCGTCCTGTTCAGACCACTGGGACAGGACCGCTCCAATCCCCTCGTTGGAGGCGTCCACCTCGACCACAAACTGCCGCTGGGGATCAGGCATCGTGAGGATGGGAGCCGTGGTGAAAAGGGTCTTGAGGTGCTGAAAGGCTGCCTCCGCCTCCGGGGACCAGAGGAAGCGCTCCTTCGTGGAGGTGAGTGCATGGAGCGGAGCTGCTATTGCGCTGAAGCCTCGGATAAACCGCCAATAAAAGTTCGCAAAACCGAGGAACTGCTGGACCTTTTTGCGACTATCAGGTGTGGGCCATTCGGCCACAGCACGCACTTTAGCCGGATCCATCTGCACCCTTCCAGGGGCTACAATGAAACCCAGGAAGGAGATGGTGTCGGCATGAAACTCACTCTTTTCTGCCTTCATATAGAGTTTGTTTTCTAACAATCGTTGGAGGACCTGGGACACATGATTTCTGTGAGTATCTAGATCTGGTTAGTAAATGAGAATGTCATCCAGGTAAACGTACACGAACCGGTCTAAAAAGTCCCGGAGCACATCATTGATCATAGCCTGGAATACAGCTGGGGCATTGGTGAGGCCGAAAGGCATGACTAAGTACTCATAGTGGCCGCTAGGAGTATTAAATCCTGTTTTCCATTCAGGTCCCTCTCTGATCCTGACTAAATGATAAGCATTGCGTAAATCTAACTTGGTAAATACCTTAGCCTGTTGCAGTTGGTCGAAAACCGATGTCATGAGAGGTAGGGGGTAACGATTCTTAATGGTGATGGCATTGAGGGGGCTGTAATCGATGCATGGTCTAAGGGAGCCGTCCTTCTTCCCCACAAAAAAGAATTTGGCCCCCGCTGCTGATGAGGAAGGACGAATAAATCCCATCTTCAGCGATGAATCTATGTACTCTTTCATGGCTGCCCTCTCCGGCCCGGAGATGGAATACAACCGGCCCTTGGGAATGGGGAGCCCGAAACCAGGTCTATGGCGCAATCATAAGGCCGGTGTGGAGAAAGTGACATGGCCTTGGTCTTGTTAAAAGCCTCTCTGAGGTGGTGGTGACAGGGAGGTACGGAGCTTAGGTCGGAAGTCTCAGAGTCTGTGGCAGAAGTGACAGAAAGGTGATTAATGGAAGGCATGTTAATCCCCTGGACAGAAACAGGTTTGTAGTGGTCTGCACAATCCTCCCCCCATCCCATGATTGCCCCTGTTTTCCAGTTTACGTGGGGGTTGTGTTGACATAACCAAGAATTCCCCAGGACTAGAGTCTGAGAGGGTGATTCAAATAAATATAGGTTCAGGAGTTCCCTATGCTCCTGCATCTGCAGTTCCAGTGGTTCTGTAGTGTGAGTGATCATGAATATTTCTTTGCCGTTGAGGGCCCTGGCCTTGATGGCGCTGACCAGGGGTTCCGATTTTAACCCCAAAGTCTCCGCCAAACCCTAGTCAATTAGGCTCACATTGGCCCCGGAGTGCCTTAAAGTCAATAGTGGTGGCATGGTGCGTTACCTTAACTGGCGTCAGGCTGCGCCGAGCAAGGTCTGTGGCTTGACTCACCTCCCGGGGTTTTTTGGCCGGACAGGCGGCGACGAGATGATTAGCCTTGCCGCAATAAAAGTAGCTGCCCTCCTGCTGGCGTCGTAGTCACTCCTTCGGTGTCAGCCGCATCCTGCCAAGCTGCATGGGCTCCTCTTCTCCAGCGGTGGAGGAGGGAAGGCAGTGCTCAGGCGGTGAATAACGGGGAGCCTGCCCACCCGGGGAAGGGGAACGTGGATACCTCTCCGTCGTCAACCCGCTGCTCCGCGTTTGCCGGAGCTCTTGAACCCGGTTGTCTGTCCGGATGGCAAGCAAGATGAGTAAATCCAGGTCTGCAGGCAGATCCACTGGCGGCAGCAGCAGCTCCTGGATGTGAGTCGCCAGCCCCTTCAAGGAATATGTCGTACAGGGCTGTGTTGTCCCACCCACTCTCCACCGCAAAGGGTGCAAAAGCGGATGGCGTAGTCGCACACCTAGTCCCTGCCCTGTGTCAGTCTGCTGAGCTCCCTGGCCTTTTCCCTGTCTGAAGACACTAGGTCAAAAGTCCGCATGAGGGCAGTTCTAAAGTCTGTGAAGGAAAAGCAAAGCGGAGAGCAAGGGCAAGTGACCTGAAACGAGAGGAGAGTTAGGCTTCAAAATAAAACAGGAAGTTACGAGACAAAAACCCAAGACAAGACAAACTTCACCGCGGTGTGACAGATGCTAAATATTCTTTGATACTTTAAATACTCTTTGATACTAAATACTCTTTGATACTTTAAATACTCCTTGATACTAAATGTTCTTTGATACTAAATGTAACGCGCTGTGGCTTGTGTTAATTGGTTGTGTGTATGTGTGTCTTGATTATGTCATTCCCTACACCTGCCCTCAGCCACCCCCATGTGTGTCAAGTACTTAGTTTTGTTTTGTTTTAGAGTTTTGGCTAGTAAAGCACGTTTTGGAATTTTCACCCGCAAACCTGCCTCCGGTCTCTTCCCTCTACACCTGAGCCTCTGCGCACCACACCCGGGCCGTGACAGGACAATCCGACCAAATTCTGACTCAGCAGAGGAGAACAATGCCGAACTCAGCGGAGGAGGTATTCCGTGCCTTTTTTTGCACACCTCGTTTGGCGCCTGGTGGACCCCAGTGCCCCCAGAGAAGGGAGTATGACGCCTGGAGGGACTCGGTGAGGGACTCCTGGTACCAGCCTCACCGGGCTTCTGAGGTTCTCGGGAGCCACCAGAGGGGTCAGGTCGACCTGATTACGGACCCTGAGCGCAACCCGTGGTTGGGTTCCCGGCTGGCTCAGGGTGGGCCTCGTAGCCTGAGGGGCAAGACTCCTGCGGCCAGGATTCCTGGTCATGAGGCCCGAGCCTCTGGGGCTTTTCGAGGTCGGCATCGTGTCCAGGCTAGTGCCCCCGCTGCCGCCTCCACGCCGGAGCGGGCCTCCGCCTGGGCGCCGCTGCCAGTTCAGGTCCCGACTGCTGCCTCCACGCCGCTCCCCGAGCGGGCCTCCGCATGTGCGTCGCCGGCCCCCCGGGTCCTGCCTGCTCGGTCGTCTGGAATCCGCCCATTGAGGAGGGGGTACTGTAACGCCCTGTGGCTTGTGTTAATTGGTTGTGTGTATGTGTGTCTTGATCATGTCATTCCCTTCACCTGCCCTCAGCCACCCCCATGTGTGTCCCCTGATTGTGATTCCCTTCACCTGTGTTTCCCCTCTCCTATATATATACTCTCCCACCTTCCCTTGTCCCCTGTCGGATTGTCTTTGTTCCTGTTGATGTGTTTCAAGTACTTAGTTTTGCTTTGTTTTAGAGTTTTGGCTAGTAAAGCACGTTTTGGATTTTTCACCCGCAAACCTGCCTCCGGTCTCTTTCCTCTGCACCTGAGCCTCTGTGCACCACACCCGGGCCGTGACACTAAATACTTTTTGATGCTTTAAATACTCTTTGATACTAAATTTTTGTTGATACTTTGAATACTCTTTGATACTAAATACTTTTATACTTTAAATACTCTTTGATATTAAATACTCATTGATACTAAATACTATTTGATACTTGAAACACCCTTTGATGGAGCAGAGATGATACTCTTTCCTCAAGGTTGCACTTTGTCTGTGTTGTGGTATTTGTTACAAATGTATGTTGGTACACATATGTTCACGTGTTTAATGCAGTGGTGGGCCGTCAGGGCCTGGTAAGCCTTCTCTGCTGGCCTAAACAGAATCACAAAGGTATAGCTATTTTATAATTTAATTATTTTTCACAAATACACTGCATGTATTATAATAATGTTTCCCTATTAGCTTATTTTCTCATTGCACAGCTCCTGTCTTCGCCTGTTCCTGGCAGCTGGTTAAGGAGAGCTCTTATCCAATCAGATTTCACCTCTGTTTCTCTATGCTAGAATAGTGGGTTAAACTCCATGGGGACGGCCTGCTATCGTCCTGGACGTATGATTTGTCACAGGGCCCACGTGACTATTAACATGCTCTGTGATTGGTCAGTGTGTCAAGAGAAAGCTAGGTTGCAGCATAGCTCTGCTGCTGGGTTCTTCCTGCCAACACAAGAATAATTCAGGCTGAAACGAGCAAAGTTATGACATATTTAGGTTTTTGATTGTTTTAACACTTAATGAAGGAGGAGAAACAGACTTGGTGGGGGATTTACTGAACAACCACGTCATTGAACTGTGTTAACGAGAGGCGGATGGTCTTTGTTAATAAGTGGACATCATCGGGTGAGTCAACAGCTTTTTCTGCTTTTTCTGCTTGTTTTTTCCCCGCTTGGCTCTCAGCTGGCTTCCACCTCCTTAGCGCTAACTTAGCTTGCGCCGCTAGCTCGCGAGCTAAGTTAGCTTGCCGCGTGGGCTCACTGCTAGACCTGTTTTCCATTGCCACCTCGGGTGAGCGTGGGGGCATCGTCGGTGGGTGCCGGCGGAGAGCAGAGCTGGGTGGCTGGCTGAGAGGCAGGGAGAACAGCTGTTGCACTGCTTCTGCTGAGAGGCAGTGCTGGGAGAACAGCTGTTGGGCTGCTGCTGCAGAGAGGCAGTGGTTTATTGTCGCGGTTTTGTTGGATTGTTTTGACATGTTTGGTTATAACTGTAAGCTATTATATTGAGTACTTGAACAGTTCTCTAGGAAGCAATGTTCTGATTTACGTTTCTGGGGCTTTTATTGTGAAGGGAAAAACGTAAGGAGAGGCGAGGAAATGCTCTAGTGAAGTGTGGAACGAGAATAAAAGTGGTTGCCATCTTGTGCAAACATTGTGTTGTTGTTTTATTAATAAAGTGAAGTATAGACGCAAGATAAACCCTCGGATACATAACTAAATGTGACTGGTTCTTGTTGATGTGAACTACATGCATTGTCCGTTAATGAGGCAGCGTCCCGTCATGCGCGTATTTATGTAAACAATATCAGACGGCACAGAAGGTCTAGGTCCAAAATGCACGGCCCACCACTGACGCCTAGTAGTGTTGGAACTCCGTTAATCGTTAATACCGTAGTGTTTACGTTAGCTGCTGCTAATACGGAGCTAGTGGGAGCGAGCTAACAAGAGCTAACGGAGATAGCTGACTACAGCGTGTCTATAAGACTGAACAGTGCCTAATCAAATATTGTCATTATCCCCGTTAACTTTCTTTCAGTAAACTTAGTACGCCTCTCCGTTAATCGTTACTACCGTAGTATTTACGTTTTTTAGCTCATGCAATGAGCATAGCTGGATCTCTGTTAGCTTAGCAACGTTAGCACGTAGATCATGCAGTGTCTTGAGCATAGTCAGTGTTGGATCTCCCTTAGGTGTCAGTGTATACTCATTACTTTCAGTGAACTCATTCTAACTAGTCGTCATTTATTTGACAGAGGATTCACAGCTGCGAGGGTCCAGATAACAACATGCAGAATCGCTGCAGCAGCCTCCCAGTCTCCCAGTTTTAGACATTTATTTACCATGTATATACCATTGTATTCATATATTTCACTGCTTTTGTGAACCTAAGACCTTTGGTAAACTAATTTCAAGCACCACAATGTTTCTTCCACATGAGTAAAGATGAGTTTTCACAAGAGATATGAAGAGTTTTCAAAATCAAGATTACATTTTTCAGCTTTAGAGTCATATTTTCTCTTTACACTTTTGCCTTATAGTACTTGAATTTGGTTCAATTAAAGGCAGCAGCAAACAGAAAAGTCTTCAATGTGGACTTAAAGGAGCTGAGGGTCTCAGCAGACCTGCAGCTTTCAGGGACCTTGTTCCAGATATGTGGAGCAGAAAAGCTGAACGCTGCTTCGCCATGTTTAGTTCTGACTCTTGGAACAGAAAGTAGACTCGTCCCAGACGACCTGAGGGGCCGGGATGGTTCATAAGGTAGCAGCAGATCACAAACATACTTAGGCCCTAAACCATTCAGTGCTTTATAAACCAGCAGCAGGATTTTAAAGTCATTTCTTTGTTTGACAGGGAGCCAGTGCAAAGACCCCAGAACTGGAGTGATGTGATCCACTTTCCTGGTCATAGTGAGGACTCGCGCTGCAGCGTTCTGAATCAGCTGCAGCTTTCTGATTGACTTTTTACAGAAGCCTGTGAACACACCGTTACAGTAGTCAAGTCTACTGAAGATAAATGCATGGACAAGTTTCTCCAAATCCTGTTGAGACATAAGTCCTCTAACCCTTGATATACAAGCTGAGGAAGGCCTTCATTGAACTGGTGAAAGCAAATGAAGATCTTGATGCTTCAGGCGCCGACCCAGCCGATTGTGGCGCTGGGGCAGATGGTCACGGGGATCGCGGCCATACAGCAGGAGCAGGCGTTGACGAATAGACAATTCCTGGAGTCTCTCCAAGAAACGGCCGAACCCCAGACCTTCGCCCTGGAGCAGATAGCCGCCCGGTCACTGGCAGCTCCGCTGGCGCCGGCCCCCTCTCCAGCCCCATATACGCTGGCAGGGGTCACCCTTCACAGAATGACGGAAGCGGACGACGCCCAGTCATTCCTCGACTTGTTCGAGGTGACAGCGGAGGCTCTTCTGATGTTAACAAGTGAAGGATGGCCGCATGTTTCCTCTGCTTCATGTTTCCTCCTTTTCATATTTCCTCCTCTTCATGTTTCCCCCTCTTCATGATTCCTCCTCTTCATGTGTAGAAGAGGCCACTGGCAAGAAACCAGCCCTGAAACCCATACAGCAGGAAGGAAAAGCTGAAATATTCAGAGCGATGTTTGTCCTTTTTAAGAGGTGCTTAAATAATGTAAAGAACAGAGGAGCAGTTTCTTTTTAAATATGAATGAAATGATGGTTCTATGGAATGGACCAGAGGGATAAAACTGTCTCTGTCAACCTGCAGCAGTGCGTCGCCTCAACAGTTGCACCAAGCACTCACGGCCACGCCCACAGCCACCTGCTTTAACCCGGCTCAGGTGTGGAGAAGAGCACAGGTGAGTATTCAGCATACGTTAGAGGAGTCGTGGCCACCTGGAATAGTTCACTGGGAACTAAACGGAACATTCCACCCCGTGGTCATCTGGCTGGATTCCATGAAAAGCTGTTTGTCTGCATGTGGAGGTTTATGCTTCGTAACAGTGATTACACACCCAGCAGGAGCTGATGGTCCACCAGTAAAGAGCATCCTGTGGATCAAACTGGATACTAGGATCTGATTGAATGCACATCAGATGCACTCAGGAGGAAGAACAGCTCGTCCTCATCACAAGGTCGCTGGTTCAATTCCCGTCTGCATGCCAACGTGTGCTTGAGTGAGACCCTGACGCCCAATAACAGTCTGAGGGAGGTTTAGTTCCGTCTCACTCTTTAACCGCCGCGCCCGTTTTGAGCCCTTTTATGGAAGTCTGAGGAAATTACCCACAATGCAAATGTACGAAGAAACATTGAGGATTAAAGATGTTCAAAAACTGTTTCAAAGTTCACGTCACAATTTATTGCATCAACATGCATTTTAGACAAGGTGTGCAGAAACATAACGAGCAGGACATGGGAATTGGAATTGATTATTTAGTGAGAACATTCAACTTCATGAATACCAGCTTTTATTTTGAAGATGAGGGTCATCGTATGAGGGTCAACGGGAGGTTTGAGACCATGGAAATGCTCACATGTCTTCCTCCTTCTGAAGGTGCTTCTCAGCCACACCTGTTGTCTCGCAGGCGGAGAAGACTCCACCGCCTCTTCCTCCTCTCTCCGCTCCTCCTCCTCGTCCAACGCGGCGATCAGAGCGACTAAACCCCGCCAGCTGTCACCGAGCCCTTTAATATCACTGCTGAATGTCAACTCTCCTCACAGCAAATGTTTATTAAAATGATGTAACGTTGTATTCAAGGCCTCAGTGAATATTCACTAGGATTCCTGTTTTAATTCCTTCAGCATTTGAATTACTGCAAAGGTCCTCCTCGTTTCCTTTCCTAGCAGCTTTATTAATATTATTAATGATGATGTTTTTATGTCCTCCAAAGAGGATCTTTTCAGACGCTCTACATGTAAGTTCTACTTGTGAGTTTGTCAAATGTGAAATATTATATCGTCCATGTAAAATGTCCCAAAACAACATGTTTATCACACAAAACATAACAAAATAAAGATTTATATGGAATGAAAAATTGCAGATTGTTGAGCGTTTTATTTCCCAGAAGCAAATCAACTGTAAACTATTGAAACACTGAAATATTATGATTTCAGCTCCACATGGAAGGACACTTTCACATGTTTTCAGAGTATCTCAACACAATATTTAATGCTGGGGGTAGGTCAATCATTCACAGTCTGCACTTCATCATCCATGGTGCTGACACCACCGCCCCCAAGCTTGTGCCCCAGAAATGTGCCCCCCCCCACACATTGCATGAAGGAGCATTTATGTGGGTGCAGTTTTAGACCTGCTGCTGCCACCCTCTCCAGCACCCGCCTTAGGGCCTTGAGAGCCGCCTGGAAGGAGTCACCATGCACCAGTATGTCGTCCAGGTACACAACGCACTCCTGCCGAGGAATACCAGTGAGCACCCTGTCCATTAGTCTCTCAAACATGGCAGGAGCATTGCAGAGGCCAAACGGAAGGACTTTAAACTGTCACAAGCCTCCATTAGTGATGAAGACAGTTTTGGCCCGAGCTTCAGGGCTGAGGCCTGCCAATACCCGCTCCGCAGGTCCAAAGAGGAGTACCAGGCTGACCCTGCCACTGCGTCGAGGGCCTTATCGATGCGTGGAAGGGGTTAGGGGTCCTTTTTGGTCACTTTGTTGAGGGGTCTGAAGTCCACACAGAAACGCCACGCCTCCTTCTGCTTTTTGGGGACCATGACGACCCGGGAGGCCGAGGGGCTGGAAGAAGGCTCAATGATTCCAGCTCGCCGCATCCCTTGCATGGCTTTGTCTGCCGCAGCCTGCCTGGCCAGTGAGAGGCGTCGAGGTCTCATCCTAATTGGCTGTGCATCTCCCGCTTCAATGTTATGCTTGATGAGATCTGTGCAGCACACATCGTCCTCTGACAGTGAAAAACAGTCCTTGAACTCAAGTAGCATCTGGCACAGCAGACTTTGTTCACTCAGAGTCAGACATCACCGTTTTTCTGCCAGACCGCCCTCACTGCCAAGACTACGTCGTCAGGTAGAGAGGTGTTTGTCACCTGTGTGTGTGAACTTGCAGCTGGCCGGACAGAGGCTGGGGGTGGGTGCAGCTCAGCAGCTGGCAGAGTGGAGGGCGGTGGAGGTTGCTTGTTTGAAGGAATGCAATTGGGAGCAGCAGAATTAGTTGTCTCAGCCGTGAATGTGGCAACGGTGTGGGTTTCAGAATGTGATTTACTCTCTCTTATAAGTTATTGTGTATATAGAAAATGGTCAAATATGCCCATCAGGAAACGTGAGAGTTCCTCTCTTTATGTAGTTTAGGGCTGCAACGAACGATTATTTTAATAATCGATTAATCGGTTGATTATTTTTCGGATAAAAAAACAAAAAAACTAAAAAGCATTAATTTCCAACCCTTTATTCAAAAACAGAACTGACAGTGTAAAACATGTTCAGAAAGTGCACAAAAAAGGTTGCTCCTTGAACATCCCTGAGCTGCTATAAAAATGGACTAACACAAAAAACATACACATGTATGCTTTACATCTGCCAAATGTGAGCCCTTTTTACTGTAATTGATCTCCTTAGAGCAGAGGCTGCATTTAGCATACCTTGCTTTATCAATATGTATGAAATACTGGGACAGTGGGAAGCTGTACTGCTCCTTTCATGTTTGTTCTGACCCCAGCTCCAGGCTCCACTTCATCTCAGCCCTGCATCAAGCTGCGCTGCATATAGAGCGTCCTCTTCCTTAAACTATTTCAATCACATCATCGTATCAATATCTTATGACCACGACATCACGTTGCTGGCCAAGCCCAACTATGTGATTTGCTTCATTCTACTTTGAGTAAAAAAAAAAAAAACCTGTAGCGTAGATCCGCCGGTGTGCCAGTTTAACATTAACGAGTGACAGCGTGAACTGAACCAGACTGGGGGGTTACGGCATGTTTCACCACGTTACGTTTTTTTCCAAGCAAGACTGAACTGTAACGGAACATAAAGTGATACCGTGATAGCAAGCTGACTAGCTTCCATTAAAAATAAGTTTGAGAGAAATGAAGACGCTGTAGACATCTTAACGCTGATTGGCCAAGACCCGACACGTCACATCAAAGATCTTTTATGACGACCTCAGCTTTTCTCGGTGTCTCACTCCAATCTCAGAAACGCTGGCCGGCCAGTTGCTCTGTTCCGCTCTTTTTTTCTTCTCCGACACAACGAATTGATAATAAAATTCGCTGCCAACTCTTTTGATAATCGATTTTCATTGATTTTATCGATTCGTTGTTGCAGCCCTAGTGTTGATGACACAGTCCAAAGCGGAGATACTTTCTTCCCAGCCCCATAGTCACTATGCTTCCCCAACCATGGGAGTTTGCTCGCCAGTGACTGACTGCAGTTTCACTATAGTGGGAACAATAAAAGTTCCATTTCACACCACATCGGGCATCACTAGTGTTGCTGATAAACCTGTGTCTACCAGTGCAGAGCAGCATGTCCCTCCAATAGTGAGCGGTGCATACTAACAGTTTCCTATACAGGTTCGACCCAGCATAGTCGCATAGTCACCATCAAAATCCTCCAGTGGTCTGGGTGCCCCTACTTTGTCGGATGGTTGCGTAGCTTCGTTAATTAAAGGGGGCTGGGACAGAGTGCCAGGGGTCCACATCGTCCCGATTATGCGTCCCCCGGCTCGTTTCCCTTGTCCGCGGTGGAACGAGGGGCAGTGTCGGAGCAGGTGGCCAGGCTGCCCACGCCCCCAGCAGACTATTGGTCGTGGCTTGTCCTGCCTCTCGTCTCCCAAAGTGGCAGCCCTCATAAGCTGGGTTAGCTCCCCCACCCAGGCAGGCTGCGCCAACTCCGTCTCAGTCTCACAAGCGGCTCTCCCCTTTGGTGATTTTTCAGCCATTTTACCCAAGGCGCCAGCACACAGCATCTCTCTCTCCAGAGCTGACTTCAAAGCCTCCTGGAGCGACCCAGGGTGAGCCAGTAGTGTCTGAATGTGCAGGTCAGCTGGCAGCAGGGCCTGGAGGAAATGGTCCCTAGCTAGCTTGCTCTGGATGGACATGGGCATGTGGCCATAGGTGCGGTGAACAAGTCCCTCAATGTCATTAGCAAGCTCCCTCAGCGACTCCTCTGGCCATCTCTGTCTGCTGCATAGTTCAGCGCGGAGCAGGCTAGTGGCAGAGCATTGTCCAAATCGTCGCTTTAGAGCCCCAATTAGTGTATACCAATCACTCCTATCATCGGGACTCAGCAACAGCAGGCTTGATAAAGCGTCACCCGTGAGGCACATCGCTGACTGGAGAGCTTTTACTTCAGTGGACCATTTACTGGCATGGGCTAACAGTTCAAATTGTGCATGAAAAGCTTCCCAGTTGGATTTACCGTCATATCTGGGGTCTTTATTGTGGACGGAGCAGCTTCTCTGCGTGTCTCACGGTGCTTAGTCATGTCCATTTCTGTGCCCGCAGTCATTCCTCCCCGATCGCTATTTCCACCATCTGCGTGGCTCGAGCGGCCCAAGCCAGCCTTCGAAGCCATCCTAGCGGTCATTTATTTTACCCGCTCTCGGTGCTCCCTCGTCCGCCAGGCCCCGGCTGCGCCATCCAATTCTTGTCCGTCACTTTCGCCTTCCCGTTTAAGCTTGAGACGGCTCCCCGACCACATGTTTCTCACTGCTGACGAGCGTTAGCCATTTAGCTTCTCCGCTGCTAACCCGCGTGGCGATGTTGATGGTAGTGAAAGTTTTACTTCTGACACCAAATGTAGCAACCCTGGGTCAGGAAAACTACGAGACGTTAGCTTGCCTATTGTGTGTTTATTCGGTAACAATAACTGGCTACTGTGGGCTGTAGCCTACACCAAAACAACAGTCAAAACCTTGTAACATGCAGAGCTACCAACTCTCACGGTTTCGCCGTGTGACACACGCTTTTGCATGTTTTCACACGCACTCACGCCACACAACCAATTTCTCACGGCAAAAAAAAATTCTGATTTTGGGCCGAGGCGCGTTCGTTCGTTTTCAAACTCCTATTTACCCCAAAGAGTCTCAAAGTTAGCAACAGAAGAAGATTTTCAAACAGACACAACCACGGGAGAAACTCAGGAGGAGCAGAGACTAAGGCAGACCTGGGCATCTTACGGCCCGCGGCTCTCCCAGTCTGGCCCGTGTGAGGTCAATCAAAAATGAAAAATAAATAAATAAGGTGCACGCCATGAATGCAATACAAACGGCACTGCTTTTACTTTGAAGGCGATTTATTCATGTGTGCGCGCACGCTTATGCAGCCTCACTAAGGGCAGTGTTGCCGACTTGGAGACTGAAGTGAAAGCATATTGTTCTGCAGTTTGTGGCGCGAGACCCCCGCCTCCCAAGGAGTCTCGCGCTGCAGTCTCCGCCTCCAGATTGAAAATTAATCGCGCAAAGCCGCCGCGATTTGACCTGCGGTCTGATCCACTATGGCAGAGCACTTTAAGTCAGGATCTTCACTCTTCTCTCAAAGAGGAGAACGTTCCTCACATGAGGAAAGATGTTCAGAAGATGTTGGTTCTCTTTGGATCTACCTACATGAGAACAAACATTCTAGTGATGAAGTTCAACAGATCAGATCCTCTCTCTGATACCTGTCAGATGTCACATCTCCACCTCATTCAACTAGACTTCATGCTCTTGTTCAAGCAACACAGACTGGACTTTTCTCACTGAGTAAGAACAACTGAACTGGAAAACATCAAAAGCACTCATTGCTTTTGTTTAAAGTTAATAAATTGCTGGTCTTTAACATACATATTTAAGGTACGGTTTACATTTTTTTAAACTTATTTTCATAGCCTTATTGTAACATGTATTCTTATCAGTAGCAGCTCAAAACAATATAATTTACAGTTTTTTAATAAAGTAATAACATTCATATTGAGTTAATTGAATTAAGTTCAGACTATTGGTTCGGCCCTCCATAACGGTCCAAATTTCTCATGTGTCTTGGGAAAATGAATTGCCCACCCCTGGACTAAGGTATGTTAATGACATGTGGTTCCCAAGTGCTCTTTGGTGACGTGGTTGATTACGTTACTGTCATTATTTCTCCCCAACGGAGCAGTGCCAGACCAAACTTCCAGACCTCAAATGTTGTGGGCGGGGCTAAGTTCGGCTGGTACCAGGCTACATCTTTAGCATACCACCCAAAAATCCACTAGAATGCATGAAATAACATCTACTTAAACCAAAATGTCCTGCGGGTGGACCATCAGCTATGTGTTTGCTTCACAGAATGTAACCAATGTTGTTCATCTCCAGTAGGCTGCCCCTATCAATGACTTTGGGCCCCACAAACCACCAGAATGCAGGGTACAACATGGGTACAACGCCAAACTAATTCAAATGTCCTGATATTTGAGCCACCAACGTGTGTGGCTGCGTGCGCGGCAAAATTTTGGTCACCCCCGACAAAATCTCTCTCCAAGGTTTTTTGAAAAGTTGGCAGCTCTGTAACATGTTTCACACTCTGCTCCCGGTCATAAACACAACAACATCCCACCTCACTCGCTCTGCCAATCACAGGCACGCTCATGTGCACCCGGCAACTTTACTTGAGAAAATGCTTGGCAAAAGGGAAATATGAAGGAAAAATAATGAGTTTCATTGCCTTGCTGTTGCTGAAGTTGAAGTGGACTCTGGTGGAAATGTTGTAGCTCTTGGTCCAAAATTGTGTCGAGAGAAGCAAGTGTCCATCGGCACATGCCGTTATAGTTACTGTCATCATTTGTGTAACGCAACGGAGGGTATGTTGTTTTCCCCTCTGTCTGTGTGATTGCTAAACCTCACAAATCACAAATACACTACATGTATTATAATTAGCTTATTTTCTCATTTCACAGCTCCTGTCTTCCTCTGTTGATCTCCTTCCAGCCTGCAGTGCCTGAAGCTTTTTTTAAGGAGAGCTTTCATCCAATCAGATGTCATCTCTATGTCTCTATGGAAGCAGAGCGCCTTCTAGCTGGCCTTTGCAGATTAAAGTACATGGAGAGTGGACGTTATCGTTGATCGTCATCTTCAACCAATCAGATCTTTAGTTTGACATGCTGGGCGTATTCTTTGACCTAAAAGCGCCTGCATGCAAGCTCTGGATGTATGATTGTTCAGTGAGCCAATGTGACCATTAACATGCGGTGTGATTGGTCAGTGGGCCAGCGTGTTTGTCAACAAAAAGCTACCTAGCTGCTAGCATTCCTCAGGAGTAAGGCGAGGCAAGGCAATGCAAGTTTATTTGTATAGCACATTTCAACAACAAGGTGATTCAAAGTGCTTCACATAAAACCATTAAAAGCATCAAAACATAATGCAGAGAAAACAGGATTTAAAACAGTTAAGAAAACATTAAAACAGTCAGTTTTTAACATCAGTGATTGAAGCTGAGCGCTCACTTTCAATCGTTCATCCTTGGGACAAAAAACAATTACTTATGTTTTATCTTTATTTAATTGAAGACAATTCTGGCACATCCAGTTATTGATTTCTTCAATACATTTAGCCAGCCCTTGTATGGGACTATAGTCCCCTGGTGATATAGTTATGTAGATTTGTGTGTCATCTGCATAATTATGATAACACACGTTGTTGTTTTTCATAAGTAAAGCATGTAAATGTTGAACAGAAGAGGCCCCAGTATTGAGCCTTGGGGAACACCACATGTCATCCTAGTCCAGGGGTCAGCAACCTTTCCTATCCAAAGAGCCATTTTTCCCTTTTTTCCACCCAAAAAAAATGTGTCTGGAGCCGCAAAAGCTATTTGATATCACAGCTTCTGAAGTTTTATATATAGTCATAATATATATACAAAAAACTATAGTTTGTTGTATTTAGGAAATTATAGAACAAGAATAAAGAATTTTTTTTACATTGTATTGCTATTTTACCTGTTTATAACTATCAAACTCTTACGAAGAGGAGACAAAAAATAGTCATGTGTCGGCTACATTGAGATCAATTAAAAGCACAACTATGTAAACCTTGAATACTGTCTATAAATGTGGCTCATGTGGTAGAGTGTTCGCCCTGTAATCACAAGATAGAATGTTCGATCCCTGTCTTCATGTGAGTTTTACATTTGAAACGCATATCTTTTGCTACGTGAGCTCCGCCTTTACTAGCGGACGCCACAGTGTCTCATGAGCTGTCACAGAACCAGCAGCAGTAATTGAGTCTGGAGACTTGATCAGCTTCCTGAAAGTATATTTACTTTGCTCAGTTTACTGCAGCAGTTGAGGAATCGCTCTTCTGCAGCTTGACACCTTTCAGCAGAAGCTTGTTCTGGAAGAATCTTTCAACATTACATTTTTAGTTTTTTGCTAATTTCTCGCCACATATCAAGCAGACAGGTCAGCAGCATCGTTAGCAGTGAAAGCAATTGAATACGTCCACGCAGAATTAAACGCTCCACTTTCCTCTGTGACTTTTCTTTTTTATTTATTTATCCGTTGATAGTTTAGCGAGGGCGGGGCTCTGAATCACGAGTAGCCACCTGCAAGGAAAGAGGCTTGACAGCTATGTGACAGGATGTGACGCACATTTTAGTTAAAGAAATATTTAAACATTTATTTTGATTTTTAGTGACCCAATATTACCTAAAACTCTAAGATAAGAGGAATTCCCTTTGAAAGTTTTTCCACTGGGTAAAAAAAAAAAGAAGAAAATAAAAACTTTTTTTTTTTCATTTTTTTTGTCAAAGCCTCAGGGAGCCGCAACAGACGGGCTAAAGAGCCGCATGCGGCTCCGGAGCCGTGGGTTGCCGACCCCTGTCCTAGTCAGCTCTGATGTGTAATTAGCTACCGACACAAAGTAGGATTCAAACCAGTTAAGTGCTGCGCCAGAGAGTCCTACCCAGAATGTCAGTCTGTCTAGTAGTATGTCATGATCGACCGTGTCGAATGCAGCACTGAGATCCAGTAATACTAAGACTGAGATTCTGCCACTGTCTGTGTTTAAGTGGATGTCGTTGAAAACCTTAACAAGAGCAGTTTCAGTACTGTGGTGCTGACGAAAGCCGGACTGGAAGACATCAAAACAGTTATTTTCGGCCATGAAGTTGTTCAGCTGTTGAAAAATCACGTTTTCCATTATTTTACTTAAAAATGGGAGGTTTGATATTGGCCTATAGTTTTGCATGTTTGGCAGTGACATTCTCAATGAAGTCCATGAAGCGCACCGATAAACTGAACAACCGCGTCATATAAATAATTGTTAACAAAGAGAGGCGGATAGACTTTGTCTTTATTAAGTGAACAGCATCTGGTGAGTGAACTGCTTTTTCTGCTTTTTGTGGGGGGAGGGGGGGTTTCACCCCGCTTGGCTCTCCGCTGGCACACACCTCTCACAAGCTAGGCTAGCTTGCGAGCTAGGCTAGCTTGCGCAGCTAGCTCGCGAGCTAGCCTAGTTGGCACTGTGGAGGTGGTGGGAGTGCTGCTGCTGAGAGGACCCTGTTTTACAGTGAGATCACTCGTGAAGGGGATTTGGGAATATTTCACCTGGATTTTGTACCGTATGCCTCTGCAACAGCTGCTAAATTTAGAATCGGAAAAACCCCATATCAGCTGCACTGGTCAAAGTTGAGAAAAAAAGTAGCTGCTTATAACCCGAATTTTACGGTAGTTAATATCATTCATTCTGATCAGGCCACATTTGTTAGATTGATTTGTCATGTTTTGTTGTAATTGTACGCTATTATATTGAGTACTTGAATAGCTCTCTTATGCCGTGTTCAAAAAAAAACAGGCGCTGTACCGGTCCGTCCTGGTGAAGAGGGAGCTGAGCCGGAAGGCGAAGCTCTCTATTTACTGGTCGGTCTATGTTCCAACCCTCACCTATGGTCACGAACTCTGGGTCGTGACCGAAAGAACGAGATCTCGAATACAAGCGGCCGAAATGAGCTTCCTCCGCAGGGTGGCCGGGCTCACCCTTAGAGATAGGGTAAGGAGCTCGGACATCAGGAGGGAGCTTGGAGTCGAGTCGCTGCTCCTTCGTGTCGAAAGGAGTCAGCTGAGGTGGTTCGGGCATCTAGTCAGGATGCCTCCTGGACGCCTCCCATTAGAGGTTTTCCAGGCACGTCCAACTGGTAGGAGACCCCGGGGAAGACCGAGGACACGCTGGAGGGATTATATCTCCCGGCTGGCCTTGGAACGCCTCGGGATCCCCCAGAATGAGCTGGAAAGTGTTGCGGGTGAGAGGGAAGCCTGGGTCGGCCTGCTGAACCTGCTGCCACCGCGACCCGACCCCGGATAAGCGGCTGATAATGGATGGATGGATGGATGCCGTGTTCACACCAAAACAGTTGCGAATTTTCGCAACGCCACTTCGCCTATATCGCGCCGCAGGTGAAAAATTTGCTCTATGTGGTTAATCCGTTTTTTCGCAACCATCGCTGGGGAAAAGGGGCGGGGCTTATCTCTGTCTTGAAAACATTTACTATTTCTTTCATCCACCAGGTAAATAACCACTAGTTCTGCTTTATACTTGTTGAGGAAGTCCCACACACGTCGGAACATCAACCGCCCCCGTGTCTGGGTTCATAACATTATCTGTAGTCGCACACAGCTCCAACTCCTCCAGGACGAGTGTCTGAATGAAGCCGCTTCCAGCACTCCTTCAGCGGACCAGCAGTTTGATTCAGTAACGGCAGGACGGCGGTGATGCCGGGCGGAGCTTCTATCTCCGTGTTTGTGAAAGCATTTACTATTTCCGCTAGTCAGCATTGAAATAACCTCTAGTTCTGCTTTATACTTGTTGAGGAAGTCCCACACACGTCGGAACATCAACCGCCCCGTGTCTGGGTTCATAACATTATCCGTAGTCACACACAGCTCCTCCAAGACGAGTGCCTGAGTGAAGCCGTTTCAAGCACTCCTTCAGCGGGCCAGCAGTTTCATTCAGTAACGGCGGTGATGTCGGGCGGAGCTTCTCAACGGTGTCATGTGAATTATTCGCTGGTCATGTGAATTATTCGCTGGTGTTGAAATATTTGAACGGCGGCGAAAAAGCGAAAAAGCGAAGTTGCGAATATTCGCAACGCCGTTTCGCCTCTATCGCAACGCCCGGCGAAAAATCCGCTTTTTCGCAACCTAACGTGGCTGTGCATTGACTTAACATGTAATCTGGACGCGCGAATATTTCGCAACTGTTTTGGTGTGAACACGGCATAAAAAAAAAACTTTTTAACAAGCTTTTGTGTTATATAATATAACACTTTGAGCAGGGGTGGCCAACCAGTCAGAGACTAAGAGCCACATTTTTTACTGTGTTACTGCAAAGAGCCACATCATACACCCCCCACCACCGTGAGCCAAAAATGAAAATGTCTCTGTTACTATGACATAAATCGATTTAATAGCATTACTCTATCAAAGATCAAACTTAAAACAGATGAAAATAACGAAGACAAAGATTAAACACACGTTATTATATTAACTTTGTTCAAAGCTTTTTTGTCACAGTTGAGAAGGACATTACTCTAAGAACATGCATGTGGTCTGGGGCAGTGGTTCAACTGATCTGGCTGCAGGACCCACCATCACCCTGAATGACAAGCCGCGACCAAAGCGAGGAACATTTTCAACTTCTCAATTTGATTTAATGAAAATATGGCACCGTTTGAACCTGAGATAGTATCACAGTATGCCAAACACAGAAATATTCCCTTTCACACTCAATTAAAAACCCAAAAGTGCTTCTTAAGAATACAAGGTAATACAAACACACATAATAATGTTATAACTTCAGCCTTTTTGAACATAACAAAAAAAAAGGTTGGGAATGAAGCAAACTATCACAAATAGTCCGATGTGTAAACTCACGCAAGTAAAGTGTGTTGTGAACGCAGCATTGAAGAGTGTGTGAATATTCAATTCAGTTTATTTTATATATATATAAATCACAAATTAAAATGTGCAATCTGTACAAATAACATCCTGTCCCGGGACCTCACATCAGATCAGGAAAAACTCCTCAAATAAAGATTGTAAAAACCATTTCACAGGGAAAACAGGAAGAACCCTTCAGGAGAGCAACAGAGGAGGATCCCTCTCCCCGGATGGACAGAAGCAATAGATGTCATGTGACCAGAATGAACAACGTAACAGAGTTACAACACATTACATCAATATGACTGAAATTGAATAAATTGCACTCTGCGGCATTCAAAAATCCCTTCAAAATAAAAGCACAGGATTTTTTTTTTTTTTGCCCATGTAAAATGACCGTCCTGACGGACTGAAAACGGGTCCGCGGAAGACTGAAAACGGGTCCACGAATGACTGAAAACGGGTCGCGAATGACTGAAAACGGGTCGCGAATGACTGCGAATGACTGAAAACAGGTCGCGAATGACTGAAAACAGGTTGCGAATGACTGCGAATGACTGAAAACGGGTCGCGAATGACTGCGAATGACTGAAAACAGGTCGCGAATGATTGCGAATGACTGAAAACCGGTCGCAAATGACTGAAAACGGGTCCGCGATTTCATGGCTTTCAAGCCGTCGCGCCTTGAGTTCGACACCAGTGGTCTAAAGTATTTGCAAAATCAATAAAAAGATTTAAAAAAAAAAAAAAAAACACAAACTTCGATATGAACGCAAGAGCCGCATGAAACGAGGCAAAGAGCCGCATGCGGCTCGGGAGCCGCGGGTTGGCCAGGCCTGACTTAGAGTATGTGTCTTTCATTATGATGCTTTCTAAACGCTGCCGTCAAAGCCAAAGATGGTTTACTGAACGGGCCCGGAGGGTCCAGAGTGCCAGGGGCCTCCAGGCCTTCACCTATACATCATCGCTTTATAGCAGGGGAGTGACATATATTGAACTGAATGATGACATGAGTTATTGTGAATCTCATGAATCTGAAATGTCTTGTTGAGGGAAACATCGTGTGCAGATGTAAAAAATGTAACGTTGTGTGGTCGCTGCTCTGTCTGCTGCTGACGAAGAGAAAACGGCTGTTGTTGTGTTTGTGAATGAAAGTGAAGGCGTTATAAAGCAGCATCCACTCGTCGGTGCTCAGGGGTAAAGAACGAGAGGAGCTGCAGGCGGTTCTGAAGACAAGAAAAAACAGCAATATTGAGAGTTACTGTTGTGACTGCTGGAGTAATATGTAAGTATAAGTATCGCTACAGAGAATTAAAGTCAGGGTTAGATTTATTACAATTTCACCTCATGTTTTTCATCTGAACTATTACTATAATTATGCAAGTTCAAAGTTGGTAACATTCAGATCAATCCAGTGAAAGAAGACGTCGTCACAGAAGACGTTGGCTTTTGATGTTTCTGAGCATGAATACGTTTCTTACGTTTCTTCAACCTAACTCCTAAGTAGTTTGCAGATGGAAGTTTACTTTGAACAGACTCATTCAGCAAGCATAACACTTTCCCTATGCCATTATACAACATGTTGTTGAGTTGGATTTCAAACTATATTTCATTCTCTACTGATCATAAATCTTGTTGAGATGTTTCAGTCCATCAAGTTCAAATTAATGTTTTCATGAGGTGATAATGAGATCTTCTGCCCCCTTGTGGCCATACAACCGAAAACGTACACAACATTTTGAGCCAGTGTTTGTCCTCCTGCTGAGCCGCGTTGGACTAAACACAGTCTCTAGTGGAAATGACAATACAATATTTTTCTGGATTTTTCCTGGATGAAAAGAAAACAAGCTTTTAATGATAAAAATCAAAATATGAATCCTTCTCCGCTACCATCAGTAGATCTTCATGGCCGTAGATCTCCACGTTGGGAAGCGGCTCATCCATCTGACCACAATGATCACAACGTTTTGCTCTGCAACATTCATCACGTCCTGACTCAATGAAGGAACTGAGAATAAATCAGCTGGCTGTCCTGGCAGCCAGCGAGCAGAACCCATTTTCATAATTTGAATGAAAAGTGCTTTTGGCTGCAGAACCCTCTGAGGGTCAAACTGCTCATAAGTGCTGTCAGACAGCGAGTGGGTGGAGAACCCTAAAGGCCTCCAAGAACAGGCCAACGCCGAGGAAAAAAGAACAGGCCAATGCCGAGGAGAAGTGGAAGGATGTCAAATATGACACACCTCCCCTGATTCCTATCTCCAAACGAACCCCCGGAGCCGAGGTTTGATCTGTCATCCCCACAGATTAACGACGCCCAGCACTAACGGACGCTGTCTCTGCAGGCTGACAGTCACAGTTTGTTTTATCTGAGCCGACAGACGCAGCAGGGCGACTGAGAGCGGAGCTAAATAAAGCAGAGCGCTTTAATTGGGCCACTAAATGTATGCTCACGGAATAATTTCTGCTGAAAAATGAAAACGAAGACACTTTAGAGGTTACATAAGTAATGATTTGTAATGAATTTGAGCGTTATCCCCCGTGAATTAATTGTCTGTTTAAAATTAGTGCAGTTTATTTTGTAAATCCTCTGTGACCTAAATGCGTCAAAGGAGGAAACTTTGTTTTTGTTGGAGGGAAAACGTTTGTTTCTGAACTCAAAGGTCAAAGGTGATGTACGTTTCCTCTCATCTTCTATTGTCTGTGAAGAGGAAGATAACAACGAAGCTGTGAGTATGGAGACTTCACTGATGGAGCCATGACTCAGGACAAAAGCCTCCTTGTACTAACAGCAAGGGTCCAGGTCAGAGCCTTCAACAGTCAAGAGGGTCACACTCAGTTTTATTTATTTAGTTTTTTTTATCATTTTAACAAATGAAAAGATTCAACCAAGCAATAAAAATGTCCTGATAACAAGTCCTGCTGGTCAGAAACTGTACATTTCAACAAATCCTGTTTCAATGACACATCAGGGCCCTGTTTCTCGTACCTGGCTTACTGAGTTAGCGGGCTAATTGTCAGGATAAGATGACGTAGGTCAGGCTTTCTCGGTTTCTCGAAGCAAGCTTAGATAAATCCCCATAGCAACACAGCCAAAAATGTAAACCTGCTCCCGGGCAGGCTTACTGAAATTCACTGGATAAGCTGGCCACTCCCACCGGACAAAAAAGGCAGCTCACTTCCTCATTGATGAAGGACTGATATTAGTTATATTAGTTTTATAGGGGGAGAGTTCTTTCAGATCTCTAGGATCCATCCTTTACATTATCATGACTTCCTGTACGCGGCGCTATAGATTTTGCCGGCAAGAAATCATTTATTTACGAGAGCTTCTCGAGCCGCGGACATTGATCACCACAAGCGCAGCTGATCTCCCGTCTGACAGACACAGACTATCAGCCGCTGCATGCCGCGCTGTTCTTACGTTTATTTAGCTCTTAAGAAACTTATGGATGTGTTGAAAGCACTCATAATTATATGACTGTGCTATTAGTACACCATACATATCATTATTGTAGAACATGATTAAGGTGATCGTGATAAGAATACAGAGAATCACACTAGGCTGATATGAAAGTTATTTATGAAACATATTTGTTGGCCTGTGTTGCAGAATCGTAGAATGCCAACATGTATCCTGGCGTCTGGGTTGAATACTTCAGAGCGTTTTACAATCCAGCAGCTGTTAACAAGCAGTAGAATGTTGTTCAGTTAGAAAGCAGCTGTTGGATGTTTTAACAGCAACACGTTCCAAACGTCTGCAGATCAGTCGAGACATGGAAGTGATTTATGAACCACAACCGATCAGTCTTCACTGTTGTCTGATCCTCTTCAACAGAAGGATCCATCTGCTCGAAGCTGAGAGATCTCCAGAGCTCAGGGTGTGTGGAGGTTCTGTTTTAATCAAAGTAACACAGGGGGCGTTTCTGTGAGCACCAATCAGAGGAGAGACAGCAGCTGGAACATGTTCCCGATGTAACAGTTAATCCAGTGTGAGATATTATATTTAGACTCATACGTCAATCTCTGTTCTGCTTTTCTGCTGCCGTCGTTTTAACAAGTCCATACTGGTTCATCACCAGTGAGAGTGAGTAAAGCACCAGTGGGCGTGGCCTCCGACCTGGGCTAGCGCGTGGTTGATGGAGGGAATAGAACCATCAATCAGCTCCAGACCGCTCACACTCTGTACATGTGCACCTGCTGAGGCATAAAATAACTGGTGTGATTTAGACTCTTCAGACTCTTCAAATTCTTCAGACTCTTCAAATTCTTCAGGCTCCAACAATGTTATTTATTCTGATTGTGAGAGATGCATGAAGAGAGACTTCATGATGCATCTGATTTGCAGGAAGTAAACACACCACAACTTCTGATCAGCTGAGGACGAGGACGAGAGGCGTTTAGATCCATTACGGAGCCGGAGTAGTATGTTCAGATGAACTGAGGCTATGTAGCCCCCTAATTTAACTCTTAAATACTATATAGCCTCATGCACACATTCACACTTGCGATCTAAATTTTTTTTTTTTTTTTTGGTTTTCTTTTTTTTTTTTTTACAATTTCCTGACATTAAATCTTAGATATGTATTTATTAAACACTGAATACATTAAATACTGTTGATCACGTTACTTCTGAATTAAAACCAAACTTAATTTTAGCTGACTTATTTATTTTAATTCTAGTGGAGATCACAAAGTTTCCAAAGATACCAAATATGTCCAACTGAATGAATGTTGGTGATTTATGTAAAAAAACGATGCACAAGATAAAGGTAACAGCCTTAAAGATTAGTAATAGTAGTAGTAGTTGTAGTATCATTATTCATATTATTATTGTTATTAGTAGTACTATTATTATTATTACTGTTATGAAGTCTAACTGGAAAAGCACTGAAAGCTGATTGTTCTTCTTTTACTCTGATTGTTTCCTGTCAAAGTTATTAAATACGTTTTCTGTAAGATGTAATCCTTCACTCTGTGAACAGAATTAATAAAAAATATTTACGTTATTTAAATATAATAAATATGGAAATACTGGCTGTGTGTTCATTTAATTTGGCTTCAACCGACTTCTGATTATAATCCAAATATGATTATTGTTTATGAATACATTTTCAGCAGAAGATAGTCATTTTATTTCAGCAGCTTGAGTCCAAACATGGATCAGCTTCCATATTTAAGAACCCTCTTTATAATATTCATATCCAGTTTTTATCCTGTTTACGTGTCCGAGTGTATAAATCGTGCTGTTTGTCTTTTGCATGTTTATGCTTCTCTCTCGCCATACTTCTTATTTTAATAATCCTCGATCTGTATCTTTTATTCATGCAGCAGAGCCTCCAGTCGCCCCAAGACAGCTGGAAGGATGTCAATATCTCCAAAGAAGAAAATCTCACATGGCAAGGGAAGGGAGGAAGAATGAAGAGAGAAGGAAAGAAGAAAGGAGGTAGAAGGAAAGAAGATGGAAAGAAGAAGGAAGTGAGAAGGGAAGACGAAGGAAAGAAGGAAGGAATATATATATATATATATATATATATATATATATATATATATATATATGCTGAATAAAAATAAATACTTTAAATATATTGTATTCAACATATATATGTATATGCATGTATCTATATATATGCTGAATAAATAAATATGAAAATATATATACATATATGTGGCATATTTCTGTGGTCAATTTCCAGTTTTCCTAATCTGCTTCATCACCTTTTTTCTGCAGGTCTCACTCAGGATGTGCAATGAAAGCTGTACTGTGTATTTATGTATTGGATAGTACAATCAGCAGCTCACAGGTTTTCCTGAGCAGCCTCCGGAGCTTCTGTCAGAGCTCCACGCCATGTTTCATCTCGTGATGGTGGACGAGTGTTGACGTGTCTGAGGGAGCGCTCTGCTCCCTGTTATTAAAACCTGCCATCGGGATCCCCGATGACAGAAAGCCAGCTGAATGATGGACAAACTTTTAATGGCTGAGAGAGAGAGAGAGAGAGAGAGAGAGAGAGAGAGAGAGAGAGAGAGAGAGCTGAATGACTGCTTGTGATGGGGTTTAATTAACATCAGTCTGCTGTCAGGCTGCAGCTCTCTGGCTTGTTGTTCTATTGTTTTAGCCAAATATGGAAACCTGAACACAATGGAGCACTCATTCTTTTTAATAAACCTCCAATCTTCGCCGGCACGCCTTTCCTCCTCGAGGCCCATTCACTTCCTGATTGGCGGGTTTCATCCATATGTGATCAGGACACCTGGACATCACTGTGAGCTGCTCCTGCAGGATGAGAGCTCTCTCTGTCCACACGCAGCAGCGATTATTGATCGTGTAAAGACGGTTTCTCTCAGTCGGAGGGGCACACATCACTCCTAAGGAGTTTTTAAATCGGGATATTGATCAAGACATTTTATTACCACGCAAATGTGTATTTTAATGTCTTAAAACATGAACTCTAAGGCTGGCCTCATCCAGCATTCATAGCCATGAAAAACAATGCGACGTAATTTTTAGATAAACCAATAAAATGATGTTGCAGCTTATCCACGTAATTATGAGCGAGGATATAAAGACCACTAAAGCATTAAAGGTATTGACAAATACATGAAAGTACATGTTTTCATTGTTACCACCTGGGCCTGGCTCACGGCTACCAACAAAAAGGGAGGCCACACATCGATCTCCAACACAAAAACCTGGTTATTTTAGGCCCAAACAATTCCATTAATCAGCACAGGACGAGGCTGGTGCAGCAGGCCCTGCTGATTGGGAGAGAGAGCGTCAGAGAGGGAACGACACTCCTATTGGTGCCGCCTTTTATGCCGTCTCGGAGGCGGACCGTCCCAGCTCCTCCCACCAGGAAGCAATCTTAGGCCGGGGACCCAGCTGCCAAGTGGGTGGGTCGTCACATCATGTAAACTAATAATAACAAACCAGGTGTTTTTGAGAATAGATACAGTGTCACAAAAATATTGATAATCGATATTTTCATTATTTTCTTTCTCCACCAACCAACCAAACAGGAACAGAAAGAGCTGAAGAACATATCCGATGTTATGAACTTCATGAAGGGCAACTTTCTAAAACTCTGATGAGACATCCCCTAACTCTGATGAGGCACCCCCTAGAGGCAGCTTGCGCACCCATGAGGGTGCGCAAGCTGCCTCTAGGGGGTGCGCGAGAGGAAAAATGTAATGGTGGTCTAATGGTGTAATAATTAATATTAAACATAATTAAAAAAAAAATTAAGTAGGATTTTTTAATTATAAAATTTCCCTTCGTAAGATTTAAATTTAAAATTAAAAACGTACAATTTAATAAATAGATGCACTTCCGGTCCGGCCGCCAGTCTTTTACATACACACTAGCTAGCCTAGCTTGTGCACCTAACGTCATTTTATTCATTCAGCAACATCCATGAAAATATGTTAAACTGGCTGAAATCGGGGAAGCTGTCAGGTGGGACATCTCAAGCTATCAGTAATAAAAGAGGAGAGGGACAGAGAGAGAGTGAGGAACCGGAGGCGAGAGAAACGGAGAGGTGCGTTAGGGAGAGACCGGGAGAAGAAATCGACCGGGAGTCGAAGAAAGAGGAGACGAGAGTGAGCATCAGACTGGGAATGGGGGAATAGGGGATTGGGGGTGCGTGAACCCGGTCGGGATGTAGAAGGGGGTGCGTGGCCTAAAAGGTTTGGGAACTGCTGATATACAACATAAATATTCTACAGATGTAGTGTTTATTTATGAAATTTATACACCTTTTTTCTCCTTAAATTATGTGTTATTTTTTCCAAATGAACTATCAGCCAATTCAAATTCCACGGGCATTAGTTTCACTGGTGATTTATTTTGACCAGTTTCTAGAGGGGAGATCTGTTTTTTTCATTATCTGGATTTAATGAAGTCAGAAGTGAGCAAATATAATAAATTTAAGAGAAAATTGAATTAAAACACTGCAGAGTTGGTGCCATGTCCCTGAAGATTCATCACCACGAGCATCCACTATAATACCAGCAGTCATTTCATTCAATGTTTGGATAGAAAATATGAATAAGTGGAGCTTTAGATGTCATTTGGCTCAAGCTAACTGGCAGCATGCCCCTTTAAATGGCTCATCGATATGTAGTCTCGTCTCCTGATACGAGAAAGAGACACTGTGATAACCAGAGTTGAGTAACTTTTAAAAGTACTTGTTACGTTACAGAGTTACTGCCATTAGAAAGTATTTGAAACGTCACAAAGTTACTGCCATTAGAAAGTACTTCATGAATCATGTTATGAGTAATATGGATGTTCACCAGTGAGGGTCAAAGGGAGCGCCAGGTGGACAGGTGGTTCTCTTTGGCATCAGCAGGGATGTGGTCTCTGTCCCGGACCCTTTTAAAAACCACCCTATTTTTAGGCCTCTGCTTAAAAATTTCATACCCAAACTAAAAAGGGTGTATCTCTGCAACCACTAGGGCTATTTGAATAATGTTGGTGTCATAATAAAAGGTACACATGTGAGATTTAGTTGTAGTCTATATATTACTGGTTAAGAGTAAATGAAGATGATACACAGCAAAAATGAAAAGGTTTCAGGTCTTCCTAGAAAAAAAGCACTTTCAGGATGATTATTTCTTTGAAATGATGCAGCTGTAACGTCCAACTCTAAACCAAATCATAGCACAATATGTGAACATTGTGAAAGGTTGACTTTGATAAAGTGAAGCAGAACAAAGTTAGAAAGGGTTTTAGTTCAGAAAATTCAGGTGAGGTCTCATTGGGGCCCATTGGGGCCATTTGAATGATATTTGATTTTTCTCATGTACCAAACAATATATTACACTTATATTACTTATGGTAACTTATGGCTTATGATTTACAGTTTTATAAAACAATCAATTAGTTTCACCCCCTACGGGGGGATTGGTCTTTAAAAGATTTTAAGAGGGAGCTGAACCAGAAGACCAAGCTCTGGATTCACCAGTTCGTCTACGTTCAGACCCTCATCTGTGACCACAAACTCCAGACCTCCAGACATCCAGACCTCCAGAGGGAGCTCAGAGGAGACACGCTGATCCTTTAGGTCTGAAGGGACGAGCGGAGGTGGTTCAGCATCTGATCTGGATCCTGCTGGACTCCTCCCCTTTAGAGGGTTTCTGGTCACATTCAACAATGAGCTAAAAGAAACTAAAAGAGCTGCTTTAACGCCCTTCAGTGATCGCTGAGCCCTTAACTTAACCTTAACCTTAACTTAACGTTCTGTCGTCCCGCGGGCGTCCTTTACTGTACATTCTAGTGTACACTGTACCTCTTATTAATAGTTCGGGACGAGTGCCACATGTGTCTGGTAACCTATGGTTCTTGTGATTCCAGCTATGCAATTCGTTTCAAGATCAGACCACCACAGCAGGTACAAACGAGACTTTTGTCAGACAACAACAAACAAACGACAGCAAAAGCGAGGCAACTCCCTGATGACCCCTCATATTGATCCATAAATCCATAACATTCAACAACAACGGCAATGTTACGTCGTAAAGGTCCAATAAAAAAAATCCCATAAAAGATTTAGTCCAAAACACGTGATTACATCCATAAATATCCACGAACTGCCGTTGCATCATTTCATATCAGCTGGAGGATATGAAAGAATATATTTTTGTTTTTAGAAGAAAAGCAAGTTTGCATGAGAGTACAGAGGGAAACGGCGCATCAAACTGACTGCCGAAATCTAACCTAATATTTTCAGTCTCAAAATGGAAAAACGCTTGGACATTTCATTTGAAAAACATGTGTAAAATATTCATTTTCTGTGATATTGTTATCTGCTTTTTACTTAGACTAGATAAGGCTTCAGGCTACTGTCCCATTGTGTTTTCCAGTTCATAAGTCCCATTTATAGTCATCTACAGGCACTTATTTGCAAAGAAATGTTCAGGCGTAAATAAAATCCTTATACTTTAGTGTGTTCAAACTTATATAACTCAGTGTCAGCAGCACTTAAAGTGATTCTCACTATTGAGGGAAAAATGCTTCAGATTGTTACCTTTCAAAAGAGACCAAGACCATGCATTTACTCCAAATAGTTCAAGTACAGCTTCCAATTTACTTTGGGTATACCGGGATAGGCGTTTTTCGACAAATTTTACAGGAACGCTAAGACCCAACAGTGAGAAGTAATGAGGTCCTGGATGACATCGATGGTTGATTCTTTCAGCCCACCTCCATCCCGATTGTGTCAGCACTGTGATGGAGGTCCTTCTTCTTTAATTGCTTCTGCAAATGACTCCTCAATGAAATCAGTGAGCGGGTCATTATTCACAGGGCATTACTGCTGATGAGATGGCCTTGCCTCCGCCCAATACAGACGGCATGTCCTTCATCCTTCATTTCCTCGTCTTTCTCCTCCATCTCTAACGAGTTCACTTCCTTTCCTCTGTTGTTAACCTCTCCATGCTCTCGTTGCAGCTGATGGAGGATCTGAACACGCAGCTGATGGAGGGTCTGAACATTCTAGATTCAGCGTGACCTTCCCTCCCTGAGGACATACTCATCTCCCCTGTCCACCACAAACGAACAGCATGAATCTGCTTTGAAATCAGAGAAAGAAATCAACTTCAGAACATCAAAGCTCTTAGTGTCAAAGTGACGCAGTATTTCTACCGAGTCAGAACCACCACCGGACCCGATGGAGGACTAGCTGCTGGACCAGGTCTAGGTGCTAAACCGGATCCTTAGTGCTGCTGCAGGGACGTGTTCAGCATTTGGGAAGTAGAGAAAGTAGTAGAAGAAGAGCAAGTAGAGGCAGTAGAGCAAGTAGAGCAAGTATATGAAGTCGGGGAAGTAGAGCAGGTAGAGGGAGTAGAGCAAGTAGAGGAAGAAGAGGAGGTAGAGAAGGTAGACAAAGTAGAGCAAGTAGAGGAGCTCAGTTAGTTTCCCTTTAGACAACCTTTCAGTGTAAAGTTCCAATGTCGAGCATTTAATTTATTATCTTTTCTTTTTCTTTCCTTCTCTCTTCAGTCTCTCTTATGATCTTATAAATGTGGCTCTGATTTCATAATAAAGCGTCTGCACTGCTTCAACCAACACTCACATTCCACACACACACTTCCTCTTTCAAAGAAAATACAAGGTGTGTGTGTTTCCTTGTCAGGAGTTTCAAAGCTGCAAATAAAAGGTGAAAAATGTGACAGAACTTCTGCTCAGAGTCTCACAGCTGAAGAGGAGAAAAGAGAGAGAGAGAGAGAGAGAGAGAGACATCCTGTCAAGGTTAACAAAGGGACTCAGTTGTAGAGGACATCATGTTCCATTACTCCTCTTATGGACACAACGCTAAGATAATGGAGGAAGAGGAAGAGGAGGAAGAGGAGGAGGAAGAGGATGACCAATCGGATGATTGAGGGCAGAGGAAGAACGACGTAAAGGAAGAGAGACAGTTCGAGAAATAGGAAGGAAGGGAGAAGGGAGGAAAGAGATAAAAGGTAAGAGGAAGTAAGAAAGAAAGGAAGAGAAATGACAGAAAGAAGAAAGGGAGGAAATATGAAAAGAAGGAAGAAGAAAGTAAAGGAAGGAAGGGCCAACAATGGAGAAAAGAAAACAAGGAATAATAAAGACACAAAAAGGAGAGAGAAAAAGAGGAAAAAGGAAGCAAGAAAGAGTGGAAGAGAAACAAAATAGGAAGAAGGAAGGAGAGGAAGAGGAAGGAGAGGAAGAAGTAGAGAGAAGGGAAGTTATGAAAGAAAAGAAAAGGTAAGATGGAAGTCGGTGGAAGGGAAGAGGAATAGAGAACGAAGAAGGAGACAAGGAAGGACACAGGAAGGACACAAGGAAGGATACAAGGATTGAGACAGGGAAGGACACAATGATGGAGACAAGGAAGGAGGAACATACAAGAGGAAAAAATAAAACAAAGGAATGCAACGCACAAAAAATGAGGAAACGTCAAAAACAAATAAATTGTCAACATAGCGACACAGGAGTCCTTGTTATATGTGTGTGTGTGTGTGTGTGTGTGTGTGTGTGTGTGTGTGTGTGTGTGTGTGTGTGTGTGTCTCGCCAGTAAATTATTATTTTTAATATTCAAGTCTCAGACAATTTAGCACAGCTATATGTTTTATGAGGCTGTGCTTGGACACAGCTCTCGTTCTCTCACTCACACACATACACACACACACACACACACACACACACACACACACACACACACACACCTGTGACGGCTCATTGCTGCCCCCATCTGGTCACCAACGGAACAAACTTCATGATTCCCACTGATCTTTTGGTGTTATAATAAAAACACCGTCTTTATTTTTAGGGTCCGAGCGACTGCCAGAGTCAGTCCCGAGAGGACCCTCTTGAAATACAAAGGATTATTTTTTTTCATTATTCTGATCCTTATTTTTCCACTTTGGACTGCTTTTTGGGGGACTTGTCATATTCAAAAACTCACCAAATTTGGAACACTTGTCAGGCCTGGTGAAAATAGGGATGCATCAAAGCCGGAAAAAAAAGTTCCAAAAAATGACTCCCTAGCGCCCCCTACAAGTTGGCCCGGTGACGCCCCTCGCCCAGAATGTTTTTTTAACTTGAAAAAATTCACACATGTCCATCTCCACCTGCTCTACAAAAAAGCCTCTCGACCCATAAAGTCCGCCTATGAATATTTTCCGCCATCGTGAATTTTGTGAAAAACACATTATTGTAGTTAATTCCTAAACGCTTGGTCCTTTTCATACCAAACTTGGTACGTATCATCAATGGCACTGGGTCATCAATACTACATTGACATTTCGTTGATATATCATTGCGTTGAGGAGATATAGACCAATCAACCTGACATGATGCCAAGTGTATGTTGCATTCTCTTCATGCACAATAACAGTCTTCCTGTATGGGCGGCCATTTTGGGGAAATAATTTACTCAGCAGGCATTTTGCCAATGTCATTTTCTTAACACCATTAGTCAAGTTAGTCACCATGAGATGTAAGTAGCGCCGTCTGCTACACCTTCAACATCAATGTGAACGATCAATATGAACAATCAACCTTTAACATCAATTGTCAACATCAATGTGAATGTTCAATTTTGTCAGCTGCCAAAAGCAGAGACTGGTATGTGAAATACATCTACAGCACTTAACATTTTTTGTTGAGAGAACTTGCTTTTAACTTAAAATGTTTTGTTGAGAGAACTTCACTGCTCATTAGTTGAGTACACTCAATTCTTTGCAACTTTGCCTTCATTTAAATTAGTTAAAAATGTACACCGTTTTCTTTGGAAAAGTCAACAGTTAAAGAAAACAAACTTCTTCAAACACGAAATGTTTATTAACAATAAGTAAACATTTGTTTGCATAACTATATGAATTCCAGGTGTCAACACTTGAACATAGACAGCAGAGGGTCAACATCTTTAAAAATCCAAATGGCTGCTTAAAGAAAAACTTCAGTTTTGTGACTCCAAAATCAAGGCCTTGAAACAAGCTTTGGAACATGGTATATGATGGAAAATATATACAACACAGAAGGACAATGGCATTCCCTTGAAACTGGGCTGCTTGAGGATGGTTTTGGTGCAGGTTGCAGTTTTATTCAGGAACAATTTTTGTATTTTGTTGTTACACTAGACTGTCTAGTCAGGCCGGCTTGACCCCACCATAAAGATTGGTGGGAGGTATAAAATGGCTTAAAAACCTCTCTTATCCATGCATCTATCCATCCATCTACTGTTTAAAACTGCAATATCTTAACAAGAACTGTTAAGATGCAAAAAACAATTTAGTACAAGTTATGCTTTCTTGAGCATACTTTGTAACAATGCTGATTCCAATATCAGTTTATCGTTATGGGCACTAGACACTATCAATAGTGGGACAATTTGTCAAATATTGCTTTTACAATGAATGGACATTATCAAAAACGTATCGTCTGTAACAAGACAACTGCAATCTGTACATTGGCCTTCAGAAAACTTTTGGAACTCTTCCCCCCCTCAAAATCCAGCCAAGACCATAGGCGGGGTTTAAATATGGCAGGCTAATTGAGGCTACTTGAGCAAACTGTTTTTAAGGCCTGAACCCGGGCAGAGCACTGGGTACCAAGGTTCATGAACAACTTATGAATTACTTTGAAAGTGTACCTCAAGTTCTTCGGATACTCCAGGTTGAGAGCATAGATGAGTCCAAACAAAAGGGCAAATGCAGTTGGGATGTCGCATATATCATCCAGGACCATCCGTTCCTCAATAAATCAGGGCGATGCTTAGTGTTGTTGTTGGACTCCCAGTACATTTCCTTTCACATAAGATTCCTCCGGGTCTGTATTCTACACAAAAACAAGCATACAGAGACTATAATAAATATTCACCGCCTCTTTTGAGTTTTCTTGTTTTTTTCTTCCCGTTCTGTAACAATACAATTTAAAAGTCAAAATACATTTTTATGCAGATTTTAAAAACTAAAATATACCACTTTCATACAAGAGTCACCTCCTACACATTAGTATAATAGTATTTAAATCTTCATAGTCTGTTAAATTAAATAAATAAATTGAGCAAAATACAGGGAAACATTTGCTCCCACGGTACAGGCTCCCTTTAATTCAATAAGTGACAAAAACCTGAACTGGAGCAAATCTGCCATTAAACAATAGACAATATCATTCCAAATCTGCCAGATTCTCACCCCAAAGACTTTTAGCAGCAAAGTGTGCTAATGGTGTGTAGGTTTTTTTTAAGTTTTATTTTCTCAAAAAGATTAGCTCAACAAAAATGTATTTTGACTTTGAAAATGTACTGACAGAGAATAACTTGCAGAATGTGCAACCTTAATGACAAATTAGTCTTACCAGACATGTCTTCAGCAAGCCGCCCGGCTTCTCCTTCACAACGAAAGGTAGACCTCGCGGAGCTGTACACTTTCTGTGGGCAAGGACATCAGTCGTCTGAAAAATACAAATTGAAGATTAAAAATTTGACATAATAAAAAAAACTATTAAAGACAAAGGCATTATTCAAATAAATTTGGCAAAATGCTTCCAGCATGGTAGCATGCATTTCAGGTCGGCTGTATTCACTAACTAAATTAACCCGTATGTTTCTACTGTACATATGGGTACCATGTTTTTGGACATAGCTTAAGTGTGAAAACAATTATGCTCTCTTGCTTTTCATCTCTGAAATCCCCAATTTGAAATGTCGGTTAAGCCTAACAATACAATACACCCGTTTACATTAACGTGTATTTATATATATTGTAAGACAAACTCTGAAATATTAAAAAGGGTCATCTGATCGTAAATGCTCTGCTCCAATGCTATGGTTTGCAAAGTTGAGACGAAAGCCATTCAGAGTGCAAAAATATAATTGATTTTAATATATTTCCCAGCTCCAAAAGCATAGTGTAGAACAGGGATCGTGAAACATTAGCACAACAACTGGGACTGATGTTTTCTTGCCCCAATACAATGTGATAAAACACCATATAGGCCTTTAATATTTAGTTATACGGTGCAACTCTGAAATTTCAATGGCCTTACTACTATTTAATTAATCCTTCTTAAAAAGCATTACACACTATAGTTTGACATGTTGTGCCTCCTGCTCCTAGGTTGGCGTAAACATGGACCTGTTTACTCAAGTGCCAAACTGACTCCAGCATTTGTCCTGACCACAGTAGATAAGGGGTAGAACACCACATTGGTGACAGACACTTTTCATGTATTTTGGTAGTTCTTAAAAAAAGTGGAAAGTAGCAACCACATCATATTTGTCAGCAAATATCCAAACCTACACATAATACTATGCTAATATTAGTGTCACCATAACAGTACAAGATGCATCCATTCATTCAGTCCACTTTATAAATGATGTATTGTGTCAGACTACATAGTTATGAAAATGCCCCTCATCTGTCCCCCAGTTTTTGGTCCCAGTTCAAATCTAATTGAGAACCCTGTTGTTCCACATTCACTTCCTACTTATTGATTACCTGTTCATCAAAGTTGTCTAGAAGGATCCTCATGTCCTTTCCAAGTGATGTGCTGCGTGATCTGTACAGCTTTATAAGTTGCGATGCGTGTGCATCCAATGATGACAGGAAGGTCTTCTTCAGGTCCACTCGTGTAAGTCTGAAGAATTCTGCACACATCTAAGAAAGGTGACAGTTTTCATCTACATGTTACGTACAATTGATTCAAACCTTTGTTGTTGCACGATCATAAGGGTGGTGGGGAGGTAAAGACATGGCAAGTACTCAGTGGGGACCTCTGTAAGTTCCGACGTCGAGTCGGTAAGAGGGGAACCTTGTGCGGTGGCCTGTTTTAGGCAGACTTGGTAAAAAGAGGTGCTCCAACTCAGAAGGGCCCCAGTAGACCAGTCAATGTTTGGATTTGTGTCGACGCAACCAGGGGTATCCCAGAATGAGGGGAAGACGCGGGGTCTGCAGAATGTAGAAGCGGATGGTCTCGTGGTGGTTCCTGGACAGGAACAGCTGGATTGGAATGGTCTGGTGTGTCACCGTCCCCGACCGTCAAGAGCGCTGGCAGGAACTGACTGGGCATGCGGTACCTGGTCGATCCCCAACTGTGTAGTCAATCTCTCGTCCGTAAAGGACGCATCGCTGAGTCCATGTTGGTATTGTACTGTAACATGAGGGGCGGGGGATAAAGTACGACAAGATTCCAGAATCGCTTTAACAAACTTTATTCCAGGTAGGTTTAACAACACCAAAAACAGTCCAGGATCGGACCAGACTAGTTTATTAGCACAAAGGAATTGAAATAAAAACAAAAGCAAATAACAACAATAAGATCAGATTGTTCAGATTAAATCTTTTATAACTCGTGAAAAAAATACAGATATATTGTTTCATACTCAGAAATAACAACTCGTTAAAACAGACACTGAAATGTTATTCAGGAAGCTGTCCACACAAACACTAACACACACACACACACACACACACACACACACACACACACACACACACACACCCTTGTGTCGTCAGTGTGAGCTGAGCCTCTCAGGTTATTTTGGGGGTCAGCTGTCGTTGGGCCCTCCCTCTCCTCCACCTCTTGCTCTCTCCTTCCTCTCTCCTTCCTCTGCCTCTTGGTGTCTCTTCCTCGCCTCCTCTCCTTCACTCCACTGATCCCGGTAAGACTCTTCTCTTCTCTTCCTCCTCAGAAGTTCAACTAAACCAGAGTCGTCGTTTTGCTTCTTCGTTTGACTAACTAAATAATACTGATATATTCATTTAAATTATCTGTTTGTTGGTTTGGTGACACTTTAAACGCTGGTCTACTGTGTATTAATATACAACGTCACATGAAGGGCTTCCATGATGGACGCGTGAGTCGCTTCGTCACGTACGTAAATCCTCTGCGAGTCACATGAAGCATGATCATAAATATATATTCATGCCTTCAGAGCATGTTTTCTCTCCATGTGGAGATATGGAGTGTCATGAAAGATGTTTTAGCTGTTTTATTCCTTAAGGAGTTAAATGTCACTTATTGCTGTTCTCTTCGACCTTTTGGCCTCTTGGGTGCCGTCATACATTCATTTAAACTGTGAGTATTCAACGTGAAGCCATTCCTTCTATTCATATCTGATGTAATATTAACTCTTGTATGTAAAGTATGGCATCAATACGACACAGAGAGGAGATGCAAAACAGTTATAAAAAACTCATTTTAAGGAGTATGTAATATTTATGTGTATCAATCAAACCTATTTCAGTTTCACCTGAAAACAGCATTAAAACCTTTTCAACACGTTGATCCTCTCGTCAACTTTCAGCTCCACGCGGCTCAGTCCGTCTTTGTTACATCAGCTTTTAATCTGACGTTTTTATTGTTTTGTCCACCTCCCATTGACATTGGTTTTGATTTCGGGTTTGGACACACATTTGTAGAATATATTCAAATATTCAGGTAGAAAAATTGGAGTTCAGGAAAGGACTGTGATTGGTTGTAACCTGGTGGGTGGAGTCTGGAGGGGGAGGGGTCATATTACATGAAGCAGGTAAACAGACTGGACATACATAAACATGTGTGTGTGTGTGTGTGTGTGTGTGTGTGTGTGTGTGTGTGTGTGTGTGTGTGTGTGTGTGTGTGTGTGTGTGTGTGTCCGTTTGTCCTTATTTGGACGCACTCAGAATAGATGAGACTATAACAGGTGTGATCTGAAGTATGTGCGTATGTGTGTGTGTGTGTATGTGTGTGTGTGTGTGCGTGTGTGTGTGTGTGTTTGTGACAAAGTGAGAGGGGGGTGAGACGGCTAATTTTAACTGACCAGATACAATAACGGTGGCGCCGTCATGTTGTGACAGAGACGTGAGGACAAAGACACACACACACACACACACACACACACACACACACACACACACACACACACACACACACACACATACATACATACATCTTTAGAGGACATTACACTGACTGACATTCATTTCCTGGAAACTCACCCTAACCACAACGTTGACTTGCTAACCCTAACCTAACCCTAAACCATAATTTATCCTAAAGCTGATGCTCAACCTAAATTTAACCTAAACGTAACCTTAATCCAAGTCGTCAACCTTACATTGTTCCGGAAAGAAGGTGAGTCCCCACAGTGTAGCTGTGTAAACAGATTTATGTCCCCACAACACAAGTAATATAAATACACACACACAAAGACACGATAAACAAGATTAAATGTCTACAGCCTCGTTTTAACCGTGAGCCGTGATTGGCTAGTGCAGTGGTTCTCAAACTGTGGGGCGCGACCCTCTAGTGGGGCGCAGAGATATTACAGGTGGGACGCGGGGGGTTGATGTGATGGTTTTTTTTTTTAATCTTAATTTTTTTTATATATATAATCCTTTATTAATCCCATAATGGGGAAATTATTCTCTGCATTTTACCCATCCTTAGTAATTAAGGAGCAATGTGCTGCTGTGAAACACTGAGGCTTCAGTGCTCAAGGACACTTCAACATGCAAACTATGGGGAGACCAGGGATGAACCGGCTACGTTGTGGTTTCAGGACGACCACTCTCCCCATGAACATCATAACTTTGCTCTAAAATATATTTATATATCAATGTAAATATTCCCAGAGCACTGAGGATGGAGACGTCGGTGAAAGCAGCTGAGATGTTGGCGCCACCCCGGCCGGACGGCACAGCCAAGAACCCAGAAGGTGAGGCGGCAGGTCCTCCCTCTTCTTTCTCCTCTTCTTCCTCCTCTTCCTCCTCCCCCTCCTCTTCCTCCTCTGACCCCATGGAGGAGTTCAAGAGGCGGCTGGAGGACATCATCAGCACCCACGGCTCTGCAGCAAACCTCCTGGACATACAGGTGAGTCAACTGACGTCCAGCGTTAGACACACACACACACACAAACAGACGCACAGACGCACACACACTCACACAAACACACAATTCAATTCCTGGCTTCTGGCATAGTGTGTGTGAGGGTTTGTCATTGCCTTTGAACACCACAGAGCATGATGGGGGTTGAGGCGGAGAAGGTGAAGAAGGAGCCGATGGAGGACATCCCTGTTGCCATGGAGACAGGTGAGGCAATACACATTTAAAAGGTTCCAGGTATTTAGATAAACTCAATGTATTCATTTACTCTCATGAGATATAAGGACGGGTCGGATGCTATGTAGACCGGGCGGCGGGCCGGTCAAGGGGGCATGGGCTAGCCGATCACCGGCAGCATAGACAAGCTCTTCGCTAGCGGAGAATGAGCCGGAGGTGGTGCCAGAGGTGGTGCCAGAGGTGAAGCGGTACCAGCTAGATATTGTTGGACTCACCTCCACGCACAGCACTAGGAGGTTTGCCAGAACCTCAAGGAGGTTCTGGCAAACCATCCGATGCCTCAGGAAGGGAAAGCAGGGCCTACCCCAAGCTGTTATCAGCGGGGGAGGGGAACTGCGGACCCAGACGGGGGATATCATCGGGCGGTGGAAAGAGCACTTTAAAGAACTCCTAAACCCGGCCAACATGTCCCCTGGAGAGGCGGCAGTGCCTGAAGACTTGGGGGGTGGTTGCACCCATATCCATGGTGGAGGCCACTATGGTAGTCAAAAAGCTCCTTGGTGGAAAGGCGATGGGGGGATGAGATCCGCCTGGAGACGCTGAAGGCATCGCCTCTCTGCTGCGCAGATGATGTGGCCTCCTCGGACCGTGACCTCGAGAATTCACTGTGGCGATTTGCAGCCGAGTGTGAAGCGGCGAGGATGAGAGTTAGCACCTCCAAATCTGAGGCCACGGTGCTCTGCCGGAAACCGGTGGATTGCTCCCTCCAGGTGGGGACGGAGTGCCTACCCCAAGTGAAGGAGTTCAAGTATCTCAGGCTCTTGTCCACAAGTGTGGGTGAGATAGAGCAGGAGATCGACAGGCGGATTGGTGGGTCTGCAGCAGTGAAACAGGCGCTGCACCAAAACGTCTTGATGAAGAAGGAGCTGAGCTGTAAGGCGTAGTTCTTAATTTACTGGTCGGTCTACATATCAACCCTATATGGTCACGAACTCTGGATCGTGACCGAAAGAACGAGGTCTCGGATACAAGCGGTCAGAATGAGTTTCCTCCGTAGGGTGGCCGGGCTCAGCCTTAGAGATAGGGTAAGAAGATGAGTTTCCTATGTAGGGCTCAGCCTTAGAGATAGGGTAAGGAGCTCGGACATCAGGAGGGAATTTGGAGTTAAGGCTCTACTCCTTTGTGTCTAAAGGAGTCAGCTAAGGTGGTTTGGGCATCTAATCAGGATGCCTCCTGGACGCCTCTCATTAGAGGTTTTCCAGGCACGTCCAACTGGTAGGAGACCCGGGAGAAGACCCAGGACACGCTGGAGGGATTTTATCACCCAGCTGGCCTGGAAACGCCTCGGGATCCCCCAGAATGAGCTGGAACATGTTGCGGGTGAGAGGGAAGCCTGGGTCGGCCTGCTGGGCCTGCTGCCACCGAAACCAGACCCTAAGCGGATACAAATGGATGGATGGATGGATGGAGATAAAAGGAATACAATGCTCAACTCATTTTAAAGCACATAAACGTTCCTCAGAGGGCTGGACTGGACTTGTCGTCTTTGTTTCCACAGAGGTCTGTCTCATCATGAAGAGCCTGAAGAAGCTCTCCTCTCCGGAGAAGAAGCTGGAGGAGGTGGTCAGGAAATATGCTGAAGTGGTGAGAAGGGTTTAATTTCAGATGTGAATACTTTCAACAGCTGCACAGAAAGCTGAGTGTGTGTGTGTGTGTGTGTGTGTGTGTGTGTGTGTGTGTGTGTGTGTGTGTGTGCGCGTGTGTGTGCAGGCGGCCCTGCGGCGTGGCGATGACAGGAAGTTGTGCGTCCTGCAGCACAGGTTGTGCGTCCTGCAGGAGGAGCGGATGCAGCTGCAGGACGAGCGTCGCAGCAGCGTCGCCGCCCGCAGCGAACTCGAGGCTCTGTGCCGAGAGCTGCAGGGACACTACGTCGTAATGAGGGTGTGTAGCGCGGACACACTAAAACGCACAACAATGACATAATGATGTGACGGTAGCAGCTGCTGTAAGACCAGCGTCTCTCTCCTGCAGGAGGAGACCCTGCAGCGCTGCAGAGAGGACGAGGACAAGAGGACGGAGATCACCAGCCACTTCCAGGAGATGCTCACAGAGATCCAGACTCAGATCGAGCAGCACAGCACGCGCAACGACAAGCTGTGCAGCGAGAACAGCAGCCTGACCAACAAGCTGGAGGGATTAATGAGCCAGTGTGAGATGAGGGAGGAGGTGAGGGTTCAAGGTCATGGACAGAGGAGAGTTTCATTATTGACTGAACAACATTTAGAACAACAACTCTGATTGAATGAGAAAGTATGAAGATAACACCAGTTATGTCTTGTTTTTGTTGTGTCTGCTGACTGAACTATAAAACACATAAATTATCTTTAAAATAAGCCTCACTAGAACTCGGCACAGAAATAATTATTATAGTCAATACTGCATGAGCAATATTCACATTAACTATAGTATATATATATATATATATATATATATATATATATATATATATATATATATATAATATATGTAATATATACAGGTAAAAGCCAGTGAATTAGAATATTTTGAAAAACTTGATTTATTTCAGTAATTGCATTCAAAAGGTGTAACTTGTACATTATATTTATTCATTGCACACAGACTGATGCATTCAAATGTTTATTTCATTTAATTTTGATGATTTGAAGTGGCAACAAATGAAAATCCAAAATTCCGTGTGTCACAAAATTAGAATATTACTTAAGGCTGATACAAAAAAGAGATTTTTAGAAATGTTGGCCAACTGAAAAGTATGAAAATGAAAAATATGAGCATGTACAATACTCAATACTTGGTTGGAGCTCCTTTTGCCTCAATTACTGCATTAATGCGGCGTGGCATGGAGTCCATGAGTTTCTGGCACTGCTCAGGTGTTATGAGAGCCCAGGTTGCTCTGATAGTGGCCTTCAACTCTTCTGCGTTTTTGGGTCTGGCATTCTGCATCTTCCTTTTCACAATACCCCACAGATTTTCTATGGGGCTAAGGTCAGGGGAGTTGGCTGGCCAATTTAGAACAATTTAGAACAGAAATACCATGGTCCGTAAACCTTTACACTAGACTTCAGGCAACGTGGATCCTGTGCCTCTCCTGTCCTCCTCCAGACTCTGGGAGGCACAGGATCCACGTTGCCTGAAGTCTAGTGTAAAGTTTCCACCATCAGTGATGGTTTGGGGTGCCATGTCATCTGCTGGTGTCGGTCCACTCTGTTTCCTTAGATCCAGGGTCAACGCAGCCGTAGACCAGCAAGTTTTAGAGCACTTCATGCTTCCTGCTGCTGACCTGCTCTATGGAGATGGAGATTTCAAGTTCCAACAGGACTTGGCGCCTGCACACAGCGCAAAATCTACCCGTGCCTGGTTTACGGACCATGGTATTTCTGTTCTAAATTGGCCAGCCAACTCCCCTGACCTTAGCCCCATAGAAAATCTGTGGGGTATTGTGAAAAGGAAGATGCAGAATGCCAGACCCAAAAACGCAGAAGAGTTGAAGGCCACTATCAGAGCAACCTGGGCTCTCATAACACCTGAGCAGTGCCAGAAACTCATGGACTCCATGCCACGCCGCATTAACGCAGTAATTGAGGCAAAAGGAGCTCCAACCAAGTATTGAGTATTGTACATGCTCATATTTTTCATTTTCATACTTTTCAGTTGGCCAACATTTCTAAAAATCTCTTTTTTGTATCAGCCTTAAGTAATATTCTAATTTTGTGACACACGGAATTTTGGATTTTCATTTGTTGCCACTTCAAATCATCAAAATTAAATGAAATGAACATTTGAATGCATCAGTCTGTGTGCAATGAATAAATATAATGTACAAGTTACACCTTTTGAATGCAATTACTGAAATAAATCAAGTTTTTCAAAATATTCTAATTCACTGGCTTTTACCTGTATATATATATAATATATATATATATATATATATATATATATATATATATATATATATATACATATATATATATGTATATATATATATATATATATATATATATTTATATATATATATATATATATATATATATAAACACAGCACTTTATCTACATTTACTCATCAGCAAACGTGTTAAAATCTAAATGCTGGAGCCCAATGAGACAAAAAAACTAATAAATAATAATCCTTACAAATATATTTGTCTAGTTTGAGTCTGTTTTTCATTCAAAACAAGCAGGTTGAAAGTGTGAATTTTGCTTATATTCTGTTGTATTTTCTGATATTTCCATGACAAACAAAAGGACATTATTTCTTTTTCTTCTCCTCAGAGTCTGGAGAAGATCAACAAGCACCGCGACCTGCAGCACAAGCTCACTGAAGCCCGGCTGCAGCAGAACCAGGCCCTGCTGAGCGAGGCCCAGGAGACGCACAAGAGGGAGAAGGAATACGTGAGTGGGCCTTTCATCCTGTCAGAGACAGAAAATGCAGAAATATTCATTATGTCTTCCACATTTTATACCTGTTTTTAAGTCAACGTTTTTGCAGTATAAAGCAATTTACAGTACAGTAAAATGCACAATATTAGTACCGTCTCTTTTTTCGGTCATTTTCAACTATTATTATTATTATTTTATCATTTCCCCACAGACTGACATCTTGTTACTCAGGAAAAATGTTTCATCGCTGCATGAATATAAATAGAATATTAACAAAATAATAATATTAATATATTATTATATATAAAAATAATAAATAAACATAAATTAAATATCATTCACATACTATCTTCAATATAAATTATTATGTTTGATTCACATTATTCTCATATAATTATTTATTGATTTATTCTTTCCCTCACCTGATATTGGCTGTCATTTCTTTGGGAATATTTAATAAACGTGTGGTATATAATATGTGAGCTTGACTTTAAAGTGTGTGTCCATGGTAACAGCTCCCCAGATTGACCCTGTGTTGTCTCCGTAGTTGCTTAGGGAGGCTATTGACAAAACAAAGAAATGCTTCGCTATGAAGGAGCAGGAGCTGACCATGAAGAAGAAGGTAAAGAACGTTCTGTAACGCGTCTCGTCTGCTCTCTCTAACCAGTTACTGGTTCAGGCCGCTGAGTGGAAACTGCAGACTCAGACCCTCAGAGAGCAGGGGACTGTGATGCAGGCGCAGGTGAATATGCACAGGTAGCACACACCTGGCGGTCCTCCTGCAGGCCGAGGGCCAGAGCTTTAGCAGTGCTGAGGTCGGGAAACACAGCGAAGGCCCTCCGATCGCTGACAGGAAGCTGGAAAGTCTCCTAACTATTGGATTTAAATTAGAATTATTTTACATATTTCAAGAGTGAATTGTTTTTATTAATTTTGAAAAATTCTCAACACAGTTTCAAAGGTTTCAATCTAAAGAAAATGCATTTAAAAGAACAGTTGAATTACCCTTTTAAAAAGAAAAACAGGTATAAATGTTAAATTCCAAAAGTTGGTTTAACATTTCTCCATGTTCATTTATAAACTCTTCACAAAGTAAAACAAAGAAAGACCTTCACATATCTTTAGGGCCTGATATTGTTTATTGATTGATAGCAATTTCATCCATCCATCCATTATGAGCCGCTTATCCGGGGTCGGGTCGCGGTGGCAGCAGGTTCAGCAGGCCGACCCAGGCTTCCCTCTCACCCGCAACACTTTCCAGCTCATTCTGGGGAATCCCGAGGCGTTCCAATGCCAGCCAGGAGATATAGTCCCTCCAGCGTGTCCTTGGTCTTCCCCGGGGTCTCCTACCAGTTGGACGTGCCTGGAAAACCTCTAATGGGAGGCGTCCAGGAGGCATCCTGACTAGATGCCCGAACCACCTCAGCTGACTCCTTTTGACACGAAGGAGCAGCGACTCGACTCCAAGCTCCCTCCTGATGTCCGAGCTTGTTACCCTATCTTTAAGGCTGAGCCCGGCCACCCTACGGATGAAGCTCATTTCGGCCGCTTGTATCTGAGACCTCGTTCTTTCGGTCATGACCCAGAGTTTGTGACCATAGGTGAGGGTTGGAACATAGACCGACCAGTAAATGGAGAGCTTTGCCTTCCGGCTCAGCTCCCTCTTCACCAAGACGGACCGGTACAGCGCCTGTTTTACAGCTGCAGCCGCACCGATCTGCCGCTCCACCTTACCCTAACTCGTGAACAAGACCCCGAGATACTTGAACTCCTTCGCTTGGGGTAGGCAGTTTGTCCCCTCCTGGAGGGAGCAATCCATCGGTTTCCGGCAGAGCACCATGGCCTCAGATTTGGAGGCGCTAACTCTCATCCCTGCCGCTTCACACTCGGCTGCAAAATGCCCCAGTGAATGCTGGAGGTCATTAATTGATAGCAATTCATGATTTGTTAACTTCTTTGGCAGTTAAGATATTTCTGGTTATTTAAACATAACTCTGCCAGCTTAAATCCAGAAATGATTTATATATATATATATATATATATATATATATATATATATATATATATATATATATATATATATATATATATATACATGTATATATATATACATATATATAAATCATATATATAAATGTATACATATATATACATATATATATATATATATATATATATATATATATATATATATATATATATAACATTATTATGAGTCCATTATACGCTGACAGAAGGATCACAGTGAGCTGCATTGATCGTGTTCTTGTTAACTGTCTCCAGTGGGGATACAACATTTAACTAGAGGCTTACCGTGAATGTGTACGTTGTCTTCTGGCATCCAGCTGTCTTTGGTGTAGATGTCAGATGTGGATTTTAGATGTAGATATTAGCTATAGATGTAGATGTCAGATATTAGATATAGATGTAGATGTCAGATGTATATATTAGATATAGATGTAGATGTAGATGCTAGATGTAAGACGTAGATGTAGATGTTAGATATAGATGTAGATATAGAGGTTAGATGTAGATGGTAGATGTTACAAGTATATGTAGATGTTACATGTTGATGTTTGATGTAGATGTTAGATGTTAGAAGTTAGATGTTAGATGTAGATGTTAGATGTAGATATAGATGTTAGATGTAGATATAGATGTTAGATATAGATGTTAGATGTAGATGTAGATGTTAGATGATAGATGTTAGATGTTAGATATTTGATGTTAGATGGTAGATGTAGATATCGTGCTTAAGTCCGTTCGTCTCTCCACAGCTGAGCCTCTACGCTCAGAAGTTTGACGAGTTCCAGGCGACGCTGGCCAAAAGCAATGAAATCTACGTCCGCTTCAAGAAGGAGATGGACAATGTAGGTGAAGCTCTGTGGGGGCGAGTGAGGATGAGAGGAGTCAGGTGGAGAATATTGCAATTTTTTAATGGAACCAGATTGTCTTCAGTGGGAGTAACAACGATAAGAAGTGTTAAACCCGTCCGTTTTTCTAGATGTTTCTAAACTCCTCCCTCTTTTTAGATGTCAGACAAGATGAAGAAAATGGAGAAGGAGTCGACTCTGTGGAGGACGAGGTTCGAGAACTGCAACAAGGCTCTGACGGACATGATGGAGGAGGTACGTCGACAATGTTGCCGCTCCAACTCGTGTTTAGCCCTTCAGAGGGTCTGCCTAGTTTTGATGGAACCCATCGAAGTTTTATTCTCACGACATCTCACTTCTCCTCCATCGCACCAGAGAACCGAGAAGAGCAAAGAGTACGACGTGTTCGTCCTGAAGATCCAGAAGCTGGAGAGGTTGTGTCAAGCCCTGCAGAGCGAGAGGGTGATCCTCTATGACAAGATCAGGGAGATCCGCCTGGCTAACGCCAACATCCCATCGAAGGTCTTCAGCAGCTCTACAGCCGATGAAATGCCCGTCCCCGAAGGCGCCACCTCGCTGACCCCCGTGGAGATCCAGGATATCCAGGAGTTTCAGGATCTCCAGGATCTCCAGCAGCTCCAGGAGATCCAGAAGGAGGACCCGATCCTAACGGAGGGCATGTCCCGTCTGAGGGAGGAGCAGGCCAAGCTGCAGGAGATTGCCACCTCCCTTATGGCCACGCCCAGCGACACTCACAAAGACGATAGTGACGACGTGGACCCTGAAGAAGACCTGGTGTCCTCTGCGTTTGTCCAGTTCAAAACCAAAGCTCAGGTCCAGGAGGAGGCGAAACCAGTTCCCCCACAGCCAGATAAGGTCGAGGAGGATCCAAAGCCAGCCGTGGCCACACCATTGGAGGTCATGATACCAACAGACACCGTAAAGGTTCCAGCCCAGGTCAGGGAGGAGGTTCCACCAGTCCAACCACAGGAGGAGATCCAGCAGCAACCTGCTGAACAAGTACCGGCTACTAAACTTGAGAAAGGCAAGATCGACTCGCCGATGGAGCAGAAACCAAACGCAGCAGAGGCTGAGCTCTCGGTCCAGGCCACTGAGGGCAAACCAGTGGTTCCAGTGGAAGACGGGAAGGTCCAGGCTGAACCAGCACGAGGACCAGAATCGGCTAAAACGACGGCCTCCTCAAATGCCGAGTCCTCCAAGAAGCAAATGCCGAAGAAAAAGAAGAAGAGGAACGGCAAGAATGCCAGCTAAACGTGTGTGTGTGTGTGTGTGTGTGCGTGCATAACTGAAATCCTACTGTGCCTTTGCACTTTTAAAGTTAAACTCTTTACTTTATCCCAACTCGTTAAGTGTTTTTTCGCCACACAGATGTGTATTTTATGGTTTGAATGTCTAAAAGAAACATAACAACCTCCTTTAGTTTGGCCTGGTCGAGGGAATCAAAGGCTCTACTGACGTGTCACAACGCCTAGTGACAAAACAACACCACGGTTGTGTCCATGCCGGTAGAATTAATATTCTGTTGATTTTAAACTAGAAATCGACTCCAATAAAGTCATTTTCTGACCATTTTACATAGTTTTAGTCTGCTTCTTATTTTATTTAACTAGTTGTCTGAAATCTCACAATTTCATTCAATATTTCTTTCCTGAACACATGTTTCTTCACTGCTATCCTTTTGAGGACTCTTGTTGACCCAATATGTTCTTTGGCCTCCGAGACACAAGAATTAGTGTGTTCATCATGGCTCAGTTTGACTTTAAATGGACTCTGAGTCAATTATATAATACAATAAAACATGAAAAGTTCAAATTAACCTTATATATGATGAACAAAAAAAGTGGAACGACTTTCATAAACAGTAAATGATACCTCACGGGTTGCGAACCTTTTACAGGTCGACAACCTGCCAGCATTAAAGGAAACATCAACAATTTGCTCCAGTTTCCCAAGCAATGCCAGTGCAGATCAGGTCAGTTATTAAATTCACTTCAAGGTACAGTAGATAAGATAAGATATGCCTTTATTAGCTGTATGGAAGTACACTGAAAAAAATTTGGAGTGCCATTTATTTAAAAAAAAAGCTCCGTAACAATTTCCACACAGAAATTGTAAGTCATTTTTACTCAGACAATTTTCAATCATCAATAACTTATTTTCCCTTGATGTCTAGCCGACACATGGACAGGGTGAAGCCTTCCTGGGCTGCATTTCCATGTAGGAGAAAGATCTCCAAGAGATGATGAGCATAGTTGTCTTAGATGGCATCGTCGCTGACATCCTGTCAAAAACATGTGAATCAGAGGTCAGCAGACGACAGATATTTTCTATTAAGTTCCTGATTATTCACTTGGTTGAAGTGGCCAATTAATACAGTCTACAGATACAATAATGCAACAGAAATAAGATGATCACAGCAAGACATTGGTTACATGCTGGGTAAGTATTTGGGTATCTACGGATTTCATTTTACATAGATAAGTTTATTATGGTCAGAATAATCATCAGAACACCCCACATTTTCTGAATTTACCTGGTATTGATTCCTCTCCAGACTCTCCAAGTAATCCATCCAGCAGTGGATGATGACGTCTCTTCTGCCTGCAACACATTGCTGTTAAACAGATGGAAGTGTATTTAACTTGTCTGAAGTGACTTTGCAGGATATCAGGAGGAATGGCAATGTTTAAACTGGCATATGGACTTGTACATGAATGAATATTCTTTTTTTAAATGGAAGATATTTCTGTAAAGCAGGGCTCATGCTACCAAACAATTATCATTCTTATTTATGTAAATTGTATGTGTTCTTTACATAGAACAATGGTGGGGGAAACAAACAAAAATATGTAATGTGTTCAAATATGTCATTGGGTATCTATCTCTGTATATATGAGCCTAACATAATTTGACCACAAGTATCTCATTTTTAAACTTAATCAAGCCGATGCATCCAGCATCGGCATCATTTTCCCTTCTTTGTCCAGAATATCATCAAGAGTTTGATAGTGCTTCGCTCCAGAGGAACTGTCCGTATCCTTCTGAACTCCTCTTGAATCTGAAACAAAAGATGAAAAAAAAAAACATGATCAAGATGATCCACCTTGTTAAAACCATTCATATAGTAGTCCTCCCAGTTAAATGTACTATTGAGCAACAACACAAACTACAGCCTCCAAAAAGACAATATATTTAAACCAATACCTCTGTGTAACAGCTTAGAAAAGATATAACATTAAGACACACCCATGAAGACGCTAGTGTTACAGTTTAACGTTACCTTCTCTGTTTGTACCTGTGTGTGTTGGGCATGCACATGAGAGCGTTCTCTGCGCTGTCAGCACAGAGCTCACTGCGCTAAAGTGGACCTAAAACGTTGCCACAAAACCTAGCAGTTCTTCCATGTCTGTAAAGCAAATTAACTAGCACCATAGCCTCACTAGCTAACCTAAACTGACCCGGTGAAATTTTCAGACATATTTAAATATGAAGAATATGAAGTTATTAAATTGTTTATATAGGCTACCTTTAGGAAAAATGACACCATGTCAATTTAATAGGCCTATAATTATTGTTAAGCACTGCATTAACATTTTTCTTTCAATGAAGTTCCACTTAAATTTTGTACCTGCTGAGAAATGACTAAACACCTTTGATACTTTTACAGCTCACAGTGCTGAAATGTGCACTCAGAAAAAGAAAAAAAATGCTCAGTGCTGAAAAAAATTAGAGGGAACATTGCCGGTCACGTTCCTGTTAGCGTCAAGTATTCAGTGTTCAAACACTGACTTTCACTGACGAGTAAATAAGAATGTAAAGGGTTAATTAAACATACAACCTACCCCAGTGGCTCCTGCCCATGAATTTTCTCTTGACTGGTTAAACTCGGCCTTTGTCGTTTCGCTGGGTGACGTCACCCCCTGAGCATGTGCAAGGTTGCCAGTAGGGCTGTGCAGTATAATATGTCATGCCAGGTTGTTGCTCTTTAACAGGCAGCAACATTTATTTTTGCACAGCTCGCAGCAGTGCGGCCATTCGGAGCTACTTGTATTACGTGTATTGAGACGGAGTCATGGTTTCTAACTTTGTAACAACAATGAATAACCCACAACTAACGCTCAACGAACAAGGTAAAACATCACGACACAACAGTTTGTGACACATAAACAATTTGTAACACTAATAATTGTACATTTATTAAATGACACTGCCGAACTGCATGCTGGGTACTCACTGCCCACTTTCACAGAGACTCCATTCCTGTGGCGGAGCTTCCCTGGGTCCAAAGTCCCTCCTGTTTAGTTTCCTAACACCAAATGTACCAACGTAAAAACAGCTGTTCACCACTCGCAACAGCTTTTCAGTTGGCCAGTGGTCCTTTTCCACGTCAATGAATGAATGTTTTTATTCGAAAAAAATACCGTGATATACCATGAAACCGCCAGAATCTTACAAAATACCATGATATGAATGTTTGGCCATACCGACCAGCCCTAGTTGCCAGGTTTACTTGTATCCCCCAAGTCAATTTTACTTCGTTGTGTCAGGTTGTACAGTCACTCCAGTAGTTTAATGTTACTTGGTGTGAATGATCACATTTACTCATCAAAATAAGGATTCATAATTACTAACAATAACAAAGTAACACATTAAATAAAAGGTGACCTTTTAAAGTAAAAGAACTGAAATAATAACTTATTGTAGAATTTACACATATAATCAAGGTAATAATTACATGGTCAAAAAGTCATTTTTTTCAGTGTAGATGGAAGTAATGATACAGCAGAATAAAAACATGTATTAATAAACAAAAAAAGTAGTTATCTGGAGAGTAGAATTCTTGCTGGCTTGAACCGACTTCTGACCTTCACAATAAAACCCTGAAGCGGTCCTGGTGAGGACGAGATGAAACGTCCACGTTTGTAGGTCTAAATCATATTGTCCTCACATAGGTAGGTAAACAAGAAAGGCACACACACACACACACCAATTACAGTTTGGGCCAAAAAGTGAAAAAGTCACAGATTCAATTATGCATGCAATAAAACAGCAAGTGTTACACCACCTTCGTCTACCATCAAAAGCTTGGGGATATATTTGTGAAGATGCAGAACAGCAACATGGCCACTAGATGGTGGTGTTCTCCTCCCCAGGTGAAGAGTTTCACACCAGAGCCCTATTCCTCATACCTGGCTTATTGAGTTAGCTGGCTAATTTTCAGGATAAGATGACGTAGGTCAGGCTTTTCGGTTCCTTGAAGCAAGTTTAGAAAAATCACCATAGTAACACTGCACAGGCTTACTGAAATTCACTGGATAAGATGGCAACTCCCACCGGACAAAAAAGGCAGCTCCCTTCCTCATTGATGAAGGAGCGATAGTAGTTATATTAGTTTTATAGGGAGGGAGTTCTTCCAGATCGCCAAGATCCATTCTCACATTATGATGACTTCCTGTCCGCGGCGCAATCGTTTCTGCCGACAAGGAATCATATATTTACAAGACCTTCTCGAGCCGCGGACATTGAACACCCCACGCCCATTGCCCGTCTCACAGACTGTATAGACTAAGAAACTTATGGATGTGTTGAAAGGATAATTATATGACAGTGTTATTAGTACACCATACATATCATTATTTTAGAAAATGATTAAGGTGGACTCGTGATAAGAAGAATACAGAGAATCATACACAATTTCTTTTCACTGCTTCAATTGATTGAATTTCTGATTATGAATATGTTGAATGATCGTAGGGTGAATGAAAAGTCTAAAAGTCTACTTGTGTACACATAACCTGCATACAATACTATAAGGGGTATTATGTAACCAATCTTGTGTAAAATGATGTGTTTTTTGAATAGCCATATTATGTAATCAACTTCCTCTGGTTTGAGTGGCTGTAGATTCATGATGTAATGATACGTGCAGAAGAGGAGGAGCAGACTGCTTCTGGGTCTATTTAACAGCTCTCCTGACTGGAGACTGCGGACTCCTCAGATCTCTGTGTCTGGATAAGGAATCCACCAGTTCATTGGAAAACTGGACTTAATAAACTTCTTTACCAAAAGAGAAGAACAATCACATTTACCCAGACAAGACTTACAAATTTTGAGACTGCATGACACTTCTGATATCAGAAGATTTCAGATTTCCTAGACTCTTGGAGACTAGACTGGAATCTGCTAGTTGTTTAGAAACTGGAAGAAAAAAAAGAAGTTCCTTTGAATTACAAAGGATAAGACTTGACTGACATATGATTTATATATGAAAAGAAAAAAAGTATAAAACTGGAATAAAAACACAGTCTTACATTGTGTAAGCTGGAACTAAACAACTAAAGACTCCAGTTCTTTAGAAATGTAAACCTTCTTCCCCTGTCCTGAACAAGTGTGATACTGAGGCCAGAGGACCTCAAGGTAAGAACCCTGGTCGAAACCTGTGCAGTGTGTCTAAAATATGAGTGTTCAAAATAGGCAGTGAGATTGTATGGAAGTTATACGTACTCATTTGATAAGGGTTGAGACGAGTTACAGCCTATCGTGGGGGCCTACAGCATTAGCTGAAAAACATCCGAGAGAAAACCCATAATCTCAAAAAATCCTAACGATCAAACTCTGTGGTGAGATGAATGGCCGAGGCATTATACTCAAATCAGTGAGTATTATTAAATACTCCGGGATCACTGGTATAACAGCTGAGGAGTGACCACCGCGTTAGGTGCAGAACCTGTTCCCTCCTAATCTCCCCCCTCCCCTTCCTCTTCCTGGAGCAGGACCTCTGCATACGTTACAAGTAATACATACATACTGATCCCCCCATACACATATTCAAACTCCTAGTTATATGGCAATCTACACATACATGTATATACACATATGTAGTACATGATACATACGCACATACAGTACATGCATCCTCATAAGTAAATATCTATTTGTTTTCTACTGCCAGCAGGCACACAAATAAATAGAATCTGATTGATTTGGGAGATGAAGCAATTCAAATTAGCCGATACATTTTCCCAACACTGACGCATCTAACTTAACAAATATTCGCAATGTTTTTAGTGTGAACGCAGCATTAGACTTTGCCATGATAAAGGTCTTGACTTCCTCATGTGAGTTCATGATCATCTCCTGCTTATCAGTGGAGAAAAAAGTGGCTTGTCCTTTGAGTTTATTTGTCATTGTACTGTTAGAAGATCATGGAATCTGTGTTAGACTTGTTCCCCCTCTTTTGAAGCAGACAGGCACGCGCAATTATCCAGATGACTGAATTAACGAGACCGTTTGAGCACGGATCAGCCGTGGAGAAACCGAGTTAGCCTGATCATCACGGTAATTGAAGATGGATAATAGGACATGTGATCGACTTTGTTGAACCAGGTACGAGAAATGGGGTGACCAAACAGCCACAACATTGCTTTATTACGTGATCGTGTGACGCGTTGCACATTGATTTGTTTTATTTGCTGATTTAGTGCTTTTGATTGGATCTCATGAGCTTCTTCATCCGCTGATATTGACTCATTTTTATCAAAATGCAGATGCTTGAATTTGAAATCCTCAAATGTCATGCAATATTACATTTTTCATCAGAATGATATATTCTTTATTTTGTTTAACTCTTACTTGTTGAGGGTAAGTGTCAATACATACATAAATATTATTAATAGTAATAGTAATAATAAATAAATTCTCTTTTCCACGGTGATAATTGATCTGATTGTTAAACACTGAATAATTGTAGCATTAAATATTAAAATGACTATGTTAAATAATGGATGACTTCATGTGTTGTCAATACTAATATAGAACTAGAATTTAGTTTCCCCAGCATCAATCCACATGTATAAAGTTATTATTGCATGTTTATATATATATATATATGTTCATTCAGAGCCAGCGGGGTGCTTTTAATTTTTGACACAAAGCTGCTCAAGTGACTTAAAATGAGTTTATTAATGAAAATGTCTTAACAATAAATGAGTTTAGGTGTCAAATAAAATTAAACCATACACTAAATGTCCCAGACATCCCAGAATCATCACGAATGAGATGATTCTGAAAAGATGTATTCCGTCCAAGTTTCTCTCTTAGAGTCATTTTAAAAATGATGACGAGGGATTTTTTAAATTCCATATTAAGAGCGAGAAAGTATTAATGTTCAGAAAGGCATAGTGAAAAAAAGAGGAAACAGTTGAGAAGAGAAGTACAAAGGATTTGCAAAAGAAAATCCAGATAAGAGCTAATAGGGGGTGGAGGGACGAGATACGAGAGAGGATTTTATTATTTTATTTTGAAGTGTTTCAACCTCGTGACGGAAGATAAGAGCCGATTTAATGAGCCTGTGGATCTACGAGAGATTAATGTGTGAGGTTAGTTCAGTAATAATCAGAGTGCATCATGTTCCTCTAGAAGCACACGGCTGCTGAGTTAATGCTTCTGTTTAAAGGAAGAAAAAAAAACATCTTTAAAGTTGAGTGAGTTATTTTTGGCTTGAATGCGTTTTGTTTGTTATTTTTAACTAAAAGTAGAAAACAAAATACCTCAAACAGTCTGTTTAATTAAAGGTATACGGCAGTGTAGTAGCTGTCTGGCAGCTTTCCATCGCACCACATGAGCTTCATCAGCAGATTATTAAATAAAGAATGACGTCTCCAGCTGGTAAGTTAAATATTTGACTGTTATTTACGTTTTACGTTTACATTTTGGTCATTTATTGTTAAATGTTAACTGCACTTCAGATCCCCACATGTCCTGAAACAAAAAACAGAGGATGTGAGCGCCGTGTCTTTAAGAGACGCAGCAACCCTCTTCTCTTCTGACTCGAGGCCACATTCTGGTACGTATGTGTTTCTGCCCATATATGTGACAGAAACTTAGAAAAACAGTAAACCAAAGTTCATTCAAGTAAACGAAAGGTTGTTCAAGTCAACCAAAGGTCTTTCAAGTAAATTGAAGGTCGTTCAAGTAAACCAAAGGTCGTTCAAGTAAATCGAAGGTCGTTCAAGGAAATCGAAGGTCGTTCAAGGAAATCAAGGTCGTTCAAGTGAACCAAAGGTCAACCTTTAGCAGCGGTTGCAGCTGCAGCTCGTTTGAAGAAAGAACATTCATCCCCGTCGCTGAGCTTTAGCTTCAAATCCTGTAAAAAAAAAAAGTCTGCGTTCAGCGAGAACGTGCAGGTGGGAGATATAAAGCAGCCCCGAGTCTTAAACACACGTCCTGCCTATCTGCAGGAAACATGCCGACATGCAGGAGGCCCCGCCTCCCCGATTAAACTAAGCTGCGCTGCTTTCCACCGTCTGCGAGCCCAAAACACGAGATGTGAGAATCACAATGACAGACACAACGTTCTACTGCTGACCCTCCTCTGATCCACTCATCATTCTCTCCTCCGCAGGCATCGACACGCCGGCCTCTTTAGGAAAACGCGGCTCACTCGTCAAGAGGAACAGGTCTGGCTTCACGCGACGGGACGAAGACGAGCCGGAAGCAGACATCCAGGGTGGAAAAGGTTCAGCAGGAAACTTTATGGTTTCAACGTTGGGAATACGCTTGAAAAAAAAATCATTTTCAACATAATCGCTCACAGAAACACGAAACAGGAACCTGTCTCCTTGATCACAACGTTCTCTGTTTTGTAGACGATTTAAAGTCTTTGACACGAGTGGAGATTCAAACAGAGGAAAGCTGCAGAAGAAATCCTCTTTCTCTTCTTCATTAAAGCATTCTGTGCTGCTGCTGTCTGATGGAATCTACTCCAGGACCCAGCAGCCTTTTGAACAAATGTGCAAATGTTCCAAAATACCCTCAAATATCCTCAAACATCCTCACACATCCTCACTTCCCCAAACGGTCCAGGCCCATGAAACAACAGCTGTTCTTGGGTTGAAGTGTCAGAGAAGACTTTTATTTATATAATATGTATTTTAACTGCTTGACGAGAGTCTTCATGCGAGCGGGGCTTTTTGATGTCGACGTGGAGGAGATTAGCTCTCGCTTCACCTCTGTCAGATTCAAGCTTCTGTCTGACAGCTTCTCACTTCAGAGGAAATCCATATCACACGTGAGCTGTGTGTGAGCGCATTCTGGTTCTTCTATCTTTGTGAGAACTCGCTTCAGTCCTGTGAAGGTCCTTCAGTAGTCTTAAAGATGCCTAACTGGTGGCAGGGTTAGGGTCAGTGGTTACCCTCCATGTTCACAGGAAACATAAGGTATCTTTTCAAAAATAAATTTCTCATGTAGGGTTACGTTCAGAGGCAAAAGGTTCTTCCAGGGAAAAAGTGATTTGGGTTAATGGTGAGCGTGTGAGTGCAGGACGTTGGCAGGAAGCTAAGGATCTTGTGTACAGTGAGAAATATATAACGCTCCTTATCTTCCATCTTCACAGGAAACATACGGTGTCTTTTCAAAATAAACTTCTCACGTAGGTTTACGTCGTCTTCAGGGGGGTATTCTTTGTACGTGGTTCAACAAAGTTGATCAAATGTCCTATTATCCATCTTAAATTAGCGAGATGATTGACATCAGGCTTTCCCGGTTCTTCAAAGGTTGACCCGCCCTCAAACAGTCTCGTTCATTCGAACCAGACGTCATTCATCTGGATAAATGCGCGTACCCGCTCATCTTCAGAAGGGGAGGAGTCGAACACAGATTCGATGATCGTCAAACGCGAGAAAGAGCGTCTCTTCTCTCCGTGGAGGAGCAGGAGATTATCACGACTACATATGTTGAATTTAAGTCCATAATCATGGCAAAGTCTAATGGTGCGTTCACATCCAATGCGTAGTGAATATTCGCAACACTTCCTGTTTGTGAACGCAGCATAACGCCGCCCCCACTGGTCGGGCTAGAGTCACATAAGCATCACAAAATATCAAGTTGTAAGTGTTGGGAAAATGTATCGGCTAATTTTAAGTGCCTCATCACCCAAATCAATCAGACTACATTTATTTAAATGTGCCTGCTGGCGAATTAATATATACTTATGAGGATATATGTACTGTATGCGCATATACATGTATGTGTAGATTACCATATAACCAGGAGTTTGAATCTGTGTATGGGCGGATCAGTACCTTAACAATTTTCTACAATAATGATATGTATGGTGTACTAATAACACTGTCATATAATTATGAGTGCTTTCAACACATCCATACATTTCTTAAGCGCTAAATAAACGTTCCAAACAGCGCGGCATGCAGTGGCTTTCCTGATGTTCTCCACATCGCTGACACTGTACAGACATGTACCAGTCGCAAAAAAGCTCAAGGCTGTGATGAAGTCTGTGAGACACTGATCCAGTCTGCATACAGTATGTGATCAAGTCTGCATACAGTATGTAAGACGGGCGATGCTCTGCTGCGCCTGTGGTGTTTAATGTACGACTCAAGGAGGTCTCGGCAGAATCTAAAGCGCTGCGTACAGGAAGTCATGATGATGTGAGAACGGATCTTGGCGATCTCAAAGAACTCTCTCCCTATAAAACTAATATAACTAATATCGCTCCTTCATCAATGAGGAAGTGAGCTGCCTGATTTCACTAAACCTGCTCTGGAGCAGGTTAAGGGATTTCGATGTGTTGCTATGGTGATTTTTCTAAACTTGCTTCGAAGAACCGAAAAGCCTGACCTGCGTCATATTATCCTGAAAACGATCCGGCTAACTAGGTAAACCAGGTACGAAGAATAGGGCCCAGGTTTACTGACGCTGAACAAAAACAACAAATTGGTTTTAGTTAAGGGAAACGTTGTGGTTTGCGTTAAAACAAGTATTGCGTAACTTCGCAAGCACTTAATGAAGCTACAGTGTTTCACACGGGACACGAACAGCGGTTTCCTGGGTGAAAGTCGCACATGTGTTTGACCGCCCGGACGTTTTGCTGACGTAGAGGAAGATTCAGAGGAAAACAAATGTCAGAAGGATTCATCTCTTTAAAAAGCAAAGTTAACCCGGGTTCAGGTGAACTGCTGATGCAGCGTTAGCAGCGTGCAGCTCCTCTGCACTGGGCCACTGGGCCACTTCAGAGTCAGACACTTCGGCCGCGTCCTGCTTCAGGAGCCTCTTTCAGTCCACATATACCGACCCAAACGTGCATTGGTTGCAGTGATTCACGGTTTATTAAACACATACGTATTGTTTCATTGACTGCTGACTCGTGGCTCCTCTTAAAGGGCCAGTACGTCTTCATGCTGGAGCAGCTCCCGCTTCACGGCTCGTGTTTGTTTCCTCTTCAGTCCGTCTTAGTTTCAAAGTGTTTCTTCTCAGAGAGGAACTGGAACCCCACAAGCCACTTTGCATTAAGTTCTCCATTATTCTTCCTCTTAAGCCTCACAGTGCTTTTCCCCTGAAAGTGTTAAAAGGGAGGGTTATTGTTATTGTTGTTGTTGTTTCAGCTTCCAGGGCCCTATTCCTCGTACCTGGTTTACTGAGTTAGCTGGATCATTTTCGGGATATGATGAGGTCAGGCTTTTCGGTTCCACGAAGCAAGTTTGGATAAATCACCATAGCAACACATCGAAATCCCTTAACCTGCTCCAGGGCAGGTTTACTGAAATTCACTGGATAAGCTGGCCACTCCCACCGGACAAAAAAGGCAGCTCTCTTCCTCATTGATGAAGGAGCAATATTAGTTATATTAGTTGTATTTGGAGAGAGTTCTTCCAGATCGCCAAGATCAGTTCTCACATCATCATGACTTCCTGTATGTGGCATTATCGATTCTGCCCACAAGGAATCATTTATTTACAAGACCTCTTCGAGCCGTATATTGCGAACACCACACGGCGCTGCCGAGCATCGACTGTCTCACATACTGTATGCATTGCCTTGCGCTTTTTTGCGAGTGGTACATTTCTGTACAGTGTCGACGATGCAGAGAACATCGGGAAAGCCGCTGCAGGCCATGTTGTTCGTAACATTTATTTGGCGCTTAAGAAACCTATGGATGTGTTGAAAGCACTCATAATTATATGACAGTGTTATTAGTGCACCATACATATCATTATTGTAGAAAATGATTAAACTGGACTCATGATTAGAATATTTATCACTGCTTCAATTGATTGAATTTCTGATTGTGAATAATACATACATACTGATCCGCCCATACACATATTCAAACTCCTAGTTTTATGGTAATCTACACATACATGTACGTACACATATATGATACATACGCGCATACAGTACATATATCCTCACAAGTATATATTAATTTGTGCACTACTGCCAGCAGTCACATTTAAATAAATATAATCTGATTGAATTTGGTGATGAGGCACTTAAAATTAGCCTATATATTTTCCCAACACTGACGCATTGAACTTGTCTGATATTTTGCGACGCTCATGTCTCACAGTGGAGGCGGTGTTAAGCTGCGTTCACAGCAAACGCGTTGCGAATATTCGCAACACGATTTTGCCATGATTATGGACTTGACTTCCTCATATGCGTTCATGATCATCTCCCGTTTCTCAGTGGAGACAAAAGAGGCTATTCCTCTGAGTTTATTTGCCATTGTAGCATTTGAAGATCATGTAAGCTGTGCTCGATTATTCCACCTTTTGAAGAGGAACGGGCACGCACAATTATCCAGATGACTGACCGTTTGAGGGCCTTTGAGGAACCGAGTAAGCCTGACCTCAATCATCTCGGTAATTTAAGCTGGAAAATAGGACATTTGATCGACTTTGTTGAACCAGGTACGAGGAATAGGGCTCAGCTCTTCTTTCTGAGGAAACACGCTGACTCGATTCCCCTTTAACGGGACATGGAAACACAGAATGGATCTCACAGCTCAGTTCTGCTCATTTAAATGTGATTCAAACACGTTGCTCTAAACGTGAACACAGAGAGAGAAATCCTGTTTTTATGGAGAGACAAAGAACTGAGTCTGGAGCCTCTTCAGAGTGTAAAATGGTGTTTGACTCCACCGCACTCTTCCTGCTCTTCGGCCCACCACACGACCTTCAGTCACTTCAACCTCTGCAAACAGCTCCCGATGAGCAGCCGGACGTCCTGCAAATGCTGCCATTATGTGCAGGTGTGTGTGTGTGTGTGTGTGTGTGTGTGTGTGTGTGTGTGTGTGTGTGTGTGTGTGTGTGTGTGCTGAAGCGGCTGAAGGACAGTCCTTCTCCAGCACAAAGTGCTGACTGGGCTTCTCAGCCAGGCCATTTCCTCCATTTCCTCCCCCAGCAGCGCCAGGAGAGCGGGGAGCTGAACTTGTAATTCAAGGCTTTTAATTTAGTGGACTCGTTCCCGTGTTTTGGTTCATGAGGTTCACTGCCCACCAGAAGGACGACGGCTTCAAGTATCAACAGTGTTTCTTGGCCAGAAAGATCATGAAATTATGAGTATCTCCTGTGAACACGTTGATCAAAATTATTTAGATCACAAATTAGAACTTCGCCTCCTTATGTTATAATATAATAGTGTATATATACATGTATATATATATATATATATATATATATATATTATAATATACAGTATATATTATATTAAATATTATAATATATATATATATATATATTTTAATATTATAATATTATATATATATACCTCCAATCTGGAAACATCTCATACATATATAATATATACATATATGTGTATATAGATATATATATAGATATATATATATATATCTATCTATATATAGATATATAGATAGATCTATATATCTATATCTATAGATATAGATATCTATATATATATATATATATATATAGATATCTATATCTATATATCTATATATATATAGATATATATATCTATATATATATATATATATAGATATAGATATCTATATACACATATATGTATATATTATATTATAATATATGTATACCTCCAATCTGGAAACATCTCATATGTCAATATATATCTCAAGGACTCTGTTCATCTCTTCTAAAAGAGGTTTCTTGACATCAGACTTTATTTACTCATCAATCTTCATACTGCTTGTGTCCATCCAATTAAAAACAAATTTTTCAGATTTTTTTAGAGATAAGAGAAACAAATGTGCAGGCAATAAAACGGACAGAAAGACAAACGTACAAGTTCTGCATTTTTACTAAAACGAACATCTTCTGCACAGAAATGTTCTGTTCCAGAAAGAACTGTGTAATTAATCATACATTATTTTAATTATAGGGAAAGTTTGAGTTGTAATTAAGCCAATTATTAGGATTACTGAGCAATTCTTTCTACATTCATGTTGAACCTTCTGAACATACATGTTCAACTGAAATAGGTCGTGGTTGCAGTTAAATGGAATTAATAAATTAGAAATGTTCCAATTGAACACCTATTTTCTCAATAATTGGTTCTTTTCAGGAATCATCGAAATTAATTATTAGGAAGTTGAGGAAGTGTAAAATAGAGCTCACTGCTCTGTTTTATGTGTTTTGGTAGATTGAAAAAACTTGTATTACTTATATATATATTATTTATACGTATATTTGTATGTCTTCAATATGCAGAATGACTCGAATGGGGAACTTGAAAAAACTGAAAAATGACTCAATGTCAGCTGCATCCAAATACATTTTTAAATTAAATAAAATGAACATTTCAAATACATTCATGCACTTCTGCCATCTTGACGCATTTACAAAGAAACAGTTACTGTTGAATCCATCACCACCGAACACAAACCTGCAATACCACACAAGTCAACGTCTGAATGACGGATAAACCTGGAAGAGAAGTCTGCAGCTCAAGGGGACGCCAGGTCTCTTGTAGCGTTAAATGAAGTTTAGGTGATTGTGAGAAAGAAAAATCAATATCGATCAATATCACCGCTTGACAGCTTCTTCTTCTCTGCACACGGTTCCAGATGCCGGCAGCGAGAGGAGATGTCAGGCAGCACACGCTTTACTGTAGAGATGCTAGGCTACATGCTAACCTCAATGTTAGCACATCAGAGGAAGCAGTAACATAGAGATGCTATGCTACATGCTAACCTCAATGTTAGCACATCAGAGGAAGCAGTAACGTTCATGACTTTGAGATGATAGGCTACATGCTAACCTCGATGTTAGCACATCAGAGGAAGCAGTAACATTCATGACGAAGAGATATAAAGAGGATTTTTGTACGCCTGATGAAGGTTTAGCTTTAGCTTCAACAAAGTCCGACTTAGTTCATGAAGCTAAAGCTCAGGGTGACGTAATCACGGTCGACGAGCGATTCAGATTTTCGCAGAATCAGTCAAACATTGAATTAGAAGATTTATCTTTTAGTCGATCTGCAACTTTTTTTCGATCTGCAAGCTTTTCCTATGACACTTTAAAATATGCATACAAATATGGGATTGCTAACGCTGGTACTGACGAAGGACTCGTTTCATTTTGTTTTAGTCCAAACTATTTAATCGATAATGAAAAGTATTGTCAGCTGCAGCCCTGACCTTTGACCTGAACACCTCTAAAACAAAAGAGCCGTAATCTGAGCATGTTTAGGCTAACTGTTTCCTCTGCTTCCAGTCTTTATGCTAAGCTATGCTAATTTGATGATAAGTGGCACCATCACATGATGTATGCAGGGCTCTCAAGTGTCACGCATTGAGCGTGACTGCCACGCATTTCGGTCTTAAGTCACGCCCTCCCGCCACACATCGTATTTCTCACGCTGAAAAAAACCTCTAGGCTATTTAATGTGCCGCAGCGTACAAACATGACCTGGTCGCGCTTCCCTCACCATGGAGGAATCAAGCACGTCTCCCCCGAATCCCCTGAAGGTCTTGCCGCGAGGTGCCACTCATCAGCCAATCAAAAAAAAGAAATGGGTTACACGAATAGCCAATCAGAAAAACGTATCTGTTGTATCTGGGTGAAATGTAATCCAGCAACCAATGAAAATAAAGCTAATAATAATAGGGAGATATGTCACTCGCACCTGTCTTAAAAACTTGAGAGCCCTGTGTATGAGCCCGGTGTGACGGTGGAAACCAACCAGACTGAGCATGAACCAGCGCATGCTTCCTACAGGCGAGTTAACCCGATAAAGGTTTTAATTCACACCCTCCAGCCAAGCAGAAGCCAGGATTCAGCCGGGGCGTTCACGTGACGGACACAGAAACCGTTTGCACAAAATTAACTCTTTTTTTCTACGATCAGCCGGCTGTTTGACCACTGGCTGATCGCTGGGGACCCGAACCGAATCATGCAGCACGGCGGCGGGTCTGGAGCTAGAACTTTTCTCTGACGGGCAGCTTCTCCCTCAACGCTTCATCCTGTTTCCTCTTCTTTTATTGATTTATTTCTCACTGTAAACAAAGAACTTGACTTCCTGAGAGTCGCTTGCTTTGCTCTCAAAGCTTCGTGTGACAAAATTTTACTTTTAGCACGGAGGCTTTCCTCGAGGAGTCACGGCAACAGCAGCGAACACGCCTCCATTGGTTCAGCTCCCAGTGGCGTTAGTCAGTGTTTCAAGTCTCTTTCTTCTTCTTCTGTGGTTTATGTAGCATGTTCACAACGTATTAATTTTTTTACCTTTATAATTGGTTAAGTTGTCTTTTCTCCCCGGCTCTCGGTCCCGCCCTCACGGACTTTGCTGCTCCATATTGTCAATCAAAGGGTCTTTCTTGGTGAACTGCAGGTGTCTGATGGACCGCCACACCCCAACGTAGCTGTCGCTGAGCGACTGCCCGGCGGAGGTGGCTTTTTCCCGGTGGAGGTGCTCCCTCTGCATCTCCAGTGCCTCCTTCTCTGTCATGACTCGGGGGTTTGGCCCCGCCTCTGCGTCTCCTGTCCACGCCTCTCCGTTCGCCGCCGCCTCCTTCGACCCTCCCTCCGTCTCCACGGGTCCCGGATCGGACCTAGATCCGGCGCCGTCGGCGGGCGCGTCGCCGCTCAAAGGCGGCGGCCTCTCTCCAGGCGGCGCCGCTCCTTCTTTGCCGGCCTCCTCCAGGTCCTCGTACAGGCTCTGCTTCTTGGTTTCAAAGTACTTGACGATGCAGTAGGTGACGGAGCCCACGGTGTTGACCGCCACGCCACCGATGAACAGCCGGGTGGGCGACACGTCACTGAACGCCAGCATGCCGACGGTGATGGTGGCGATGCTCTTCACCACGCCCACGAAGCTGGTGGTGACAGCGGAGTTGATGTAGGTGCAGTGCAGCGTGGTGAAGTTCATGGCGCAGCCGATGAAGACGCAGGAGATGAAGATGATCGCAATGCGGGGTTCCTGCCAGCCCTCGTACGACCACATGTTGATGGTGTCCATGGATATGAGAGAGCACACGAGAAGCACCTGAGCGAGAGACGGGGGTCAGAGGGGTCACAGGTCAGGAAGAGGGGCCAGGAGGACGAGGAGGTGAAGGGAGAGAGGAGAGAGAGAGAGAGAGAGAGAGAGAGAGACAAAGAAAAGAGAGAGGAGTGGAAGATTACACAATTTTTAATCAACATCCTGTGATTGACAAACACAGGACTTTCACTTAGGAGACAATCGTTAGTGTCCAGAGAGAAGACAAAAGAAAGAAGAGAGAAAGAAGAAAACAGGAAGATGAGTTGAGATGAAACAAAAACACAAGAGAAAGAAAAGAATAAAGAAGAGAATGAAAGATAACAATAGAAGAGGTAGAAACAGAGAAAAACAGGTATGACGTAAATAAATGGATGTCTAGAAAGATGGAAAAGACAGAGAGATAAAGGGAGGATAAAACAATGAGATGATGAGAGAAACAAAAAGAGATTATCGAAGAAGCAAGAGGTGAAGATAAAGAGAGAATGACAATGAGAAGTAAAACAATAAGAGAGATCAAGGCGATAGAAGAGAAGATGAAGGAGGACGAGACAGAACGTTGAGATGTAGAGAACAGAAAGACAAACAGGAAGTACAGAAGAGAAGAAGACAAACTGAAAGCAAAGGGAGGGAAAGAGGAGATGTAGAGAAGAAGGGAAATAAAGGAGATTCAAACAAAGAGAGAAACTTCCCAACAAACTCTAGGAATCGAACCCCTAATCCTGCAGGGTCGCCGCCTCGCTCGCCGGGACTTACCGGGGACGCCATGATGGCGATGGCGTACTGCGCCGTGAGCGGCCCATACTCGCTGTCCAGACTAGTCTTCTGGATCAGGACCAGGTAGGAGGCGTGGATGATGACCGCCAGCACGCCGGTGACGTAGCCGAAGAGGTCGCCGGTGAGGTCGCCGGCACCTGGGGAGGCAAACGGGGGGGAGGGTGTTACTCTTTTCCTCTGATCGAGAACAAAGATTGAGTCGTTTTGGTTTCTCCCAGCTGACTCGTTTGAAAACCAGATGCCTGTAAAATGGTCTAAAATATGAACACAGGACTTTCACTCAAGAGACCGCAAGAAGCAGAAGTCAGAGTTTTGTGCATATGTTTTCGGTTGTTTTGTGTCGTTCTAGTTGTTTATCAGCTCATTTTGCTTCTTTGTACTTGTTTCATACCTCCTTTTATATCTATTATTGTATTTGTTTATTGTTTATTGTTTTTATTATATTTTCATATTTTTATTGTTTTGTTTTATGTTTATTGTTTTTATTATGTTTGTATTGTTTTATTCTATGTCTATGTTTATTGTTTTCATTATATTTTTATTCTATGTTTATTGTCTTTCACCGAATCATATTCCTTGCATGTTCAACGCACCGGAAAATAAACACTCATGAATCTGAATTCTGAATCTGAACATGCTTGAGGGCGGGGCTACAAGTTGATTGACAGGTCTCTAGCAGAGGTGTCCTCCTCAGTCCAAATACACGCTCCTCGGCTCCTTATCTTCATCTTTGGGTTCTTTCCCCTTGTATAGTTTTGTGTGTTTGTGCTTTCAGAGCAACATTACGAGTCTGCCGTTCACTAATCCGTCCACCGTTTTGCTCGGCTTGATAATTAAACAGCGAGCACCTTGCTCTCCATCTGATTGGTTCTCCCACAGCTCGGCTTCGTACCAGACTCCTGGATGATTAAAACTGGAGAACGAGAGTAGGAGAGCGAAGGTGGGGAATCAGGAGAGATGAAGAAAGAAGTGTAGAAAATGGAGCAGGATTAGGACAAGAGAGGAAGATGGAGAATTAATCCTGTTTTTAGTCTTTGTTTTATTTTAGGAAACTTCTGCTCGCACCAAAAATCCTAAATGTGTCTCTGGATCAAAGCTGTGATTTAAAACCGCTCTCGATCTAAAACTATCTTTATGTTTATAAAATACACTTCTCTGCCCGTGAATCTACATTTTAAATCAGAATCAATATTGACCATCATAACATGAATATCATCCAATGAAGACAAAGATGCCTTTTTAAATGAGTTGTCTGGTGATTTTATTGTTTTTATTGTTTTGACCAAATTCCATAAAAAGAACAAAACCATCAGTGAATAATCTGCTAACAAGTATCCTGATATCCTGCTTTCACAAATGTGGATTAATCCACTGCTGAAAATAGTCCAGAGTAAATGCACTATTTCCTCCTGTTTGTTTGATTAAAATAGTGCAGCGACCAGCTGATTTAGGAAATCAAGGATTTGTGTTTTTAAAGATTTACACCTTGAGTAGGAACCAATGAGATTGGAGCAGAGCGACACAGACAGGAAGTGAGAGGCGTTGTTGGTTTGGATGTTTTCGTTGTTTGCAATTGTAGAATGAAGTCAGGTTTCTTTATCTGAAAAGAGCCTCTTAGGACTAAGACTGCAAGATCTACTGAGACAAAATCATGATTTGTGAATTTTCAGCTGAATGAAATGTTGTTATGTAATTTGGTTCGGGTTAAGAAAAGTTTGAGTTTTTAACAATGCTTTTAAAAGGACCAGTTTGTAGCATTTAAGGGGTATATTGGCAGAAATGGAATATAATGTTCATGAATATGTTTGTATTAGTATATAATGACCTAATAGTGAGTTCTTCATACCAACAGAGAGCGGAAGGCAGAGTCCGCTACGTTTCTACAGCGGTCCAGAAGGGACAAACCAAAGAAAGAGCCTTTTACATTTTTTCCAGGCGGCAACCTCTGGATCCGCCGAGTGAAGTCATCGACGAACTCAAGGCTTCAAAACATCCGTCCACAAACCAACGAGTGATGTCACCATGACTCCGCCCACTTCCTATACACAGTCTCTGGTTTTACGGGGACCTGAAGGCCACCGTAGTTCTCTACACGCTTAGTAAACTTGCAAAAGTAGGGTTTCGCACTCGGTGGCTCACGTTACCTCCATCCTGTAAAGGGAGCAGTGAGCTGAGGGGGAGTCCGTTGGCTGTAATGCACCACTTCACCACTAGATGTCACCAAACCCCACACACTGTCCCTTTAAGGTCATAAAATCACCCAAATGTGATGCGATGTGTGAGGCGTTGATGATGCAAAGAGGAAACTCAAAGCCAGGATTTCAGTTGGATTTGAGTCAAGAAATACTTTTCTTTCCCCAAAGCCTGAAAACTAGATCATCAGCGAGATTAAACCTAAAATGATGACTCAGTCCATTAGATTCATATTCTGCACATTTCACACTTCATGTGTCGACCCCCCTCCTGCCACAGAAACACTAGGAGCAGCGGCGGAGATTGATTCAGGAAATAAATTATCTGGAGGGGATTTCTTCTTTGTTTATGACTTCAGAATCATTAACGGTAATGGAAAAAGAAGATGTACTGATGGGACACATGATTAAAGGATCTTTACAGAACCAGAAATCAATATTAGCAGTTGAACAGCTTCACATATGAAGAAAAGCTGCTTAACGGTGATATTTAGAGAAAAATATATACAGTTCAGGGTCAGATTCTAGTTAACATTAAAACTTAAGAAGTGAGCTCAGCGGCCCTCATTTAGCAGCAGAACACACATCTCTGAACCGACTGCCTGCAGGCAAGATGCTTTGTGGGCCATGTAGGCGCCATTATATGTTTTACCAAACAGTCCATAATGCCAAAAGTCCACGATGCAACGCTAAACCGGTGAAAAATATATTCTCTATTTAAAAAAAGCCAAAAATGTGGAAAATGTGAGAAAGCTGCAGCAGAGTCTGCAGAATGAAGTCAGAGAGGCGTGTGAGTGCGTTTACCAGCCAGCGCGGCTCCACCGGTGGTGATGATGACGGCGATGACCACGCCCACAGACGGCACGCCATTCCTCAGCACGCACACGCCGATACTGAGCGTGAAGAGTGGCAGGCAGCGCTTGAACACGACGTACATGGGCAGGCTGAGGCCGCGCAGGGACCACAGCGTGAGTGTGGACTGCAGCGTGGAAAGGATGCACACCGGCCCGAACTCCTGCACACAGACACACAACCAGGAGGACACTGGTCACTTTCTGGAGACTTGAACCCGTAACATAACGCAGCTCTGACATCGAAACAAAAAACAGATCTTAAGTCTGAGATTTCCATTGTGGAGACCAGAATTATTTTCCACAAATTGGTGATGAGTCCCCGTAGTGGTGGCTGGTCCCCACAATGTCCTTAAAGCACACACACACACACACACACACACACACACACACACACACACACACACGTTGATGGCTCTGTTAGGTTTTAACATTCATTGCAAAAAAGACAATGTATAATATAATAATAATGCACATATTTGGTCATATATATTAATTCCTATTGTATGATAGAATAATACTTGTATTGGACCTATCAACTCCTCTGGTTGTATAGAAGTCTATGCTTCATGTGTTAAAGCTGCATTCTCTCTCCTGACCACCAGGGGTGACTCCTCTGGTTGTATAGAAGTCTATAGAAATGACTCTACTTATCTCTTGATTTATTCCCTCAGTAAACATTTTAAACATGAGTTTATGTCTCAATCTCTAGTTTAAAGTCTTCTTCAATACAGTATGATATTCATTTAGTAAATTATGGTAATTTAGAGTCAAACAGACCATAAAGCAGGGGATGCTTTAGGGCGGGGCTACAAGCTGATTGACAGGTTGGCAACAGAGACATATCTACGTCACTCCTCCTGAGTCCATATATGGTCACTTCCTGTTCATTGGTTGCAACAAAACAAGATGTTGACGGTGAAATCGTCAACCTCGAGGCTTTATAACGTCCACAAACCAACAGGTGATGTCACCACGACGACGTCTACTCCTTATTTACAGTCTATTTATGTCAGATATTTATCCTGATTTCCTAAATTTATCTTTAATTTTTAGCCGCTCTCTGTGCGTTTTGGCCAAAGATATTTTGATGCCAATAAAGTTAATGAATCATTTCAGTCAAACAGCAACTCAGCAGATCAATTATCCAGTGAGTCATCCTCAATCAATCATCAATCAATCAATCAATCAATCAATCAGTGTCAGTAGCAGGAAAACACCGTTTGACCAGTTTACACTGTAGATCTACTGTTGTACACATTAAATATACAATATTCACATTGATGATACTCCATCACAGATATACAGCTCTACAGCTGCCGTTATTATTTCATCTTTTAAGAAGTATATTCTGTAAGAAATTTAAGTTATTTATGTTTCATTCGGTCAAGTATCATAACTTCTCTTTGGCTTCTGGAGAGAGTACCAATATACTTGTACTTGTGTATATAAATATCTGTTCAGACTAGTTTCATGACAATGTGCAGAGAGAACTATAAACCCTCACGTATTTACCTTGGAGAGCTGCAGGCTGAACGGCGGCACCGAGACCTTCCCGAGCCGCCGCAGGACCTCCAGGGTGAGCGCCGCGGTGCTGCTGGTCAGCAGCTGGATGAGCGTCAGGAAGTTGAAGTGATAATTACTGATGAGGAACTTCAGCAGGATGTTGAGCGAGCCGGAGAAGACGCCGTGCGCCACGGCCACGCCGATCCCCAAGAAACGGCTCTTGAACACCTCCATGGCGGCGAGAGGGAGAGAGACTTATGCGGGGCACATGAGGCTGTGCGGGCCGCTGGTCCGTGTGAGCGCCCCGGGGCCGGTAGGGTGAGTGTCGGGGAGGAGAAGCGAGAGAGACGGTGCGGGGGGTTGGCTTTTACGCACAGCCGCGACCCACGGCTCTTCTCAAACTGCAGTCTTCAGCTTCATCTCGTAAAAAAAAAAATACAATAAAAAAAATGATTTATATTAGTTTCTACTCGCGTCATTATTACTTGTTCCAAAGAGAACACAAAAACAACTGAGAAGAAGAAGAGGAGGAAGAGGAGGCGGAGAAAGAGGTGAGGTGCTTCCCCGGCGAGCAGCAGCTGCAGTGTTGGAGAGCCGAAGCGCAGCAGAGGACCAGGAGGAGGACCGGAGAGGGGAGCTCGTCCTCTGACAGCGCCGAGAGGAATATTACATTTTGCCGCAGCGCCTCTTGGCTGTGTACCCGAGAGTTGGGGGGAGGAGCGGGGGAGGGATGGGTAGGGGGGGTGGGGGGGGTGGGGGTGCTCCTTAACCAGTCATCAACTTCAACATAACATAGAAATAGAACAACTACACAAAAGCATGCAATTTTAGTAAAACTTTAATGTCAAAACATGTTTTCATGGTAATGAAACATTAAGGAGAAAAATAACTTTATCTTCTTTCAGCTGACATTGACTTCAACTCATGAGCTCCAACAAAACAACAACAGCTTCAACAAATAACAACAAAACAACAACAACATCAACAGCTTCAACAAATAACAACAAAACAACAACATCAACAGCTTCAACAAATAACAAAACTACGTTAGTAACTCTGAAGACACAAAGAGTAATTTTTATTACGATAAAAAAAGATATATACATTAAATATACTATTATCTCTCTCCCTCTCTCTCTGCCTAACTATCTCTTTCACTCATTCTCTCACTATATCTTTTAATCTATCTCACTCTGTCATTTTTTATTTCACTCTCTCACTATCTATTTCACTCGTTCTCTCACACTCACTATATTTTAACTTTCTCTCTCACACTCACTCTCTCTTGCTATATCAATTACACCCTCTCTCTCTTTCACTATTTCACTCATATCTCTTTCACTCCTTCTCTCACTATCTCTTTTAATCTATCTCACTCTCGGTCACTTTATTTCACTCTCTCTCTCTCTCACTCTCTATTTCACTCACTCATTCTCTCTGTAGCTCTCTCTCTCCATCTCTCTCTCTCTCTCTCTGAGTGGAAGGAGTGCTGAGAGCACGGAGCGTGGTTTGAGAGCGATACGAGCGTTTTTTCTCGATCTTTTTCCTCACTGAGTAATGTTTTGTATGAGTGTTTTGTGGTGTGGAGGGTTCACGGGGTTGTTTTATGTAGTTTAGCGGGTTGTCGAGTCTTTGTTTGTGTTTGTGTGCAGTCGAGCAGCGCCCGCTGCTCGGCGTGCGGCTCTAGCATGGAGCAGGTGACCCTGTTAACTGGCAACTGGCAGTCGTTTCCGTAGTTACGACAGCTGTTGAGAATAGGAAGACAACATGTAGCTGTCCTTGCGAAAGCCGCATTGTTTAATTTGTATATGTATATGAGAAGGTTTGACACTGTATTGAAAAATTAAACAACACAGTATTCACGAGGACAGCTAGTCTTTCTTGAAAGTCATCAGTTAACACAGTTGCCTGTTAAACCATAACACCGGCATATGCGATCTTTACAACGTTAGCGTCGCTGTAGCGTAGCATCAGCTGACAGTGGGTCAGTCAGTCATCTCGTCTGCTTGAATGGCGATAAAATCGGCGTTTTTTACTTGTAATCCCTTAAAACCGACATCATACAGTTCAAACTGTCCGCATGTGCTGCTTCCCTTTCATGCTGGTCTGTTGTCTGCTGAGTTCAGGAGCTGATCTGGGACCAGGAGTTTCTCCGCCATAGTTCTTCTCTCAAACAGGTCTTGGAGGAGATATTTGATCTAGTTAGGGTTGAGTCTTCTTGCAAGAGTAGCGCTCGTGCTGGGATGTTCCATTATCATGACGTTAAAATGTGCTGCGAGAGAAGAGAAGCCGGCGAGAACACAAGAGCCCGGCATGACAAGAACATGCAAGATTTGACGAGACACGGAACGCACATCGTGGGGCAAGATGAGAATTGCCCTCCCGGATGTAATTTTTTGGCCGCTGATTGGATCGATTGTATGTCATTCATTTATTTCTTTAATCAGTGATTGGCTAAATTGTGTATTAGACCCGTCTTCCTTGGGCAAAATCGATCAAGCCCCACGACGTGCACGAGCAGCAGAGAGGCGCATGAGCAGAGGAGGACAAGCATATATTTGGCGCAGATATCCTATTTTACAAATATTACTGGGTATATTCCATAGCTCAAAAACACAAATATTGACAATTTGTATAATTTATTAATATTATTATCATTTTTATAATTAATAATATTATAAAGAAATAAAAAGGTGGGTGGGGCCAGGCCCCATTGCCCTCTGTCTGCCGGCTGCCACTAATGATATAAATGATAAAAACTGCAAAGTAGTTATGCGTTTTTGATACCTTTTTTTTTGCATTGAATCATACTAGGATGTTTGCTGAAATTGCTATCCACCAGCCGCCACTGCTCACTATCTCTTTCACTCTTTCTCTCACTCTCTCTAACTATCTATTTCACTCTCTCTCTCTCTCTCTCTCTCTCTCTTTAACTTTAACTTTAAATCTGTTTCATTGGCGTTTCATTGGCGTTTCATTGGCTTGACGGATAAAAGGATTAATGTGATGAGATTAATTATTAATATTATATATATTATATTATATAATATTATAGATCATTAAGTTAAAATGAAACAGAAAACCAGCAAAAGGATTTCTTCTTGAATCAAACGGATTTCTTCTTGAATCAAACGCTTTAAACTAAATAAAAAACTTCAGTGAATAATTTTGGATCTTTCGAGCGACGAAAAAAATAAATAAAATAATATATTTGGTCATATTTGTCTGTTACCTTGAGTGTGTTTAATTTTATTTCATTCATTATATATATATATATATATACTTTTCTGCAACTCTTCCTCCTCCACTAACCTCCTCTTGCTCCGCCTCCTCCTCCTGTCCCTCTTACTCTCCCTCCTCCTTTTCCTCTTTCTCTTGCTCCTCCTCTTCTTCTCCCTCTTCCTCCTCTTTTATCTCGCTCTTCCTCTCCAGCCCTCCTGCTCTTCTTTTACATCTCTCCTCCTCCTCTTCCTCCTCCTCTTCTTCCTTCTCCTCCTCCTCTTCTTCCTCTTCTTCCTCCCCCTCCTCCTCCACCTCCTCTTCTTCCTTCTCCTCCTTCACCTCCTCTTCTTCCTCCCCCTCCTCCTTTTCTTCCTCCTTCTACTCCTCTTCCTCCTCCTTCACATCCTCTTCTTACTCCTCCTCTTCTTCCTCCCCCTTCTCCTCGTCTTCCCCCTTCTACTCCTCTTCCTCCTTCTCCTTCCCCTCCTCCCCCTTCCCTCTGCTTCTCCTCCTCCTTTTCCTCAGAAACATGAAATCTCCATCGCTCATAACAGGCGTGGAAATGACTTGTTCAGTGTTTTAATTGAAATATTTCATCACAAAATCAGTTCCCGGTCCCACGAGGGATGAAGATCCGACCGTTTGCTTCCAATTAACACGACGAGACTCCGGCAAGGACGGAGGCGCTTTTCTTTTTTCTTCTTTCAAACGTGAGGAGATTAAGACGGCGACCGAGGAGTTAGACCCCGAACTGAAAACACACAAATAAACACATCATTACTGCTCAAACTGTAGCTAATGTAGATCATAATTAATATGAATTAATGTGTAGCACATAATTAATGAGTTATTATGTAGCACATAGTAATATGAGTTAGTGTGTAGCACATATTAATATGAGTTCATGTGTAGCACACATTAATATGAGTTCATGTGTAGCACACATTAATATGAGTTAATATGTAGCACATATTAATACACAGTAAATTCTCCAGTGTTAAACATCCATTGTCAAGGTAAATGAACTCCAGAGTTATGTCAACAATGTCGAGAGTAATTACTACCAATGTATTGCCCAGTGTTGGTGTAAATAATCAGAGTTAAACTTGTCAGTGTAAAAATGTTGTGTCAAAGTATTTCAGAGTCTTTCAGAGTAACAGAACAACAGCAAGAGTAAAACAAACCCCACAGCGCCATCTTGAACTTCTCAAAAGACTCTGGTAAGTTTCTCTAAATCACTTATGAAACCAAATTTTGGCATTTAAGCAGAAACGAATAATAGGAATACCTTTATATTATTGTAGCAGAGAGCTAACGCGACCGAGTTGAAGGTTAGCTTAAATATGCTGCACATGTTAAGCCAAAATAAGGCTAACTAGCTAACATCAAACTCGACAATGGAGAGGTCAGTTTGGAGGATTGACAGTGTTGTATTGTTTTAATGTGCATAGAGGACAGTAAAAAATTAAATACTGCAAATGCTCCTTTCACTGCATGGGATTAACTTCAAAGCTAATTAGTTTCATATGAATCAGTTACGGCATACAATCGTTTCTTTTTTGTCCAGTTCAACTGAATTATCATTTTTCAAAGTAACATGATAAACGTTATATTGCTGTTTACTGACAGTCAGTCCTCTCTCGTGTGTTTATAGCTGCAGTGCTGCACCTCTCAGGCTGCTGAGGATACGTCAACCCTTCCTGAAGAAGGCAGAGGGAGCATCAAGATGCCAAATACACTGATACAAATATCCTGCTTGATCTACTTAATAAAATCGAGGCAACCTTTTGCATAAATGTATTACATAGAATAAGCAATGCTGGTTTTTGTATGAATTACTTAATTTTTTGTATGCAGCGAATCAATTTTCCAAGTAAAGTCAACCTAATTTGTCAAGTGAAGTCTAGTTGATTTTGTAAGTAAAGTCAACTTCATTTTGCAAGTTAATTCAACTTTAATTTCCTTGTAAATTTAAGTTGAATTAACTTACAAAATCAAGTTGACTTTACTTGAAAAGTCAAGTAACGTAATCTGAAAAATTTGGTTAAGTTAAGTTAGATATACCTTAAAAGAAGAATTTGTTCCATACAAAACTGAGTAATTCATACAAAAACCAGCGTTGCTTCTTCTACATAATAATTTTATGCAAAACGTTGCCTCGATTTGGTTAAGTTGATCAAGCAAGATATTTTTCAGTGAAATATCATATCATCAAGCTATCTTGTTTATTGTATATTGTGTATGTGAGAGCAACGTGTAACCGGAGTCAATAAAGCGGATTCAGATTATATGTTATAATACCTTTGGTAGAAAACATATTAGTTATAGGAAAAGCCATTCAATTATTAAATTGACAGTTTATTCTTTGCACATTAAATGAACACAATATCACAAAATCGTCATAACATGCACATATTATTCCACTGAAAAGATTGTCCAGCCTTGGATAACAACAACTTATTTGAGCTGACTTTTAAAGTGCAGATAACTAATGAAAAGAAAAAACAAGCATAAAAAAATCTAGATGAAGTAGTGTAAACTGAGAAACATGAGAACCTGAGAAATTAAACAAGAGGAAGGTCATGTTAGAAAGTGTGTGGTGTTGAGGACCCAAATGCACAGAAGCAGCAGTTCAAGTTCCAAGGGCGGACTTTATTGCGACAAAACAAAACACAACAAATAGACAAACTAATACCACCGGTAATGTCCAGCGAACACAGGAGATCCACCTCCCCTGCTCCAGAGTCGGGAGGGCAACTCAACCGCTCTTGTGAAGGATGCTCTTGTGAAGGATGCTCTTGAAGCACGCCGGACGGATTCCGCTCCAGAGTCGGGAGGGCAACTCAACCGCTCTTGTGATCCACTCTCACCTGAAGAAGCAAACCAGACTGGAACTGGAATAACCCGACAAATGAGCCAGGTACGCAGTGGTTCCTAAATCACCTGCCGGTGATCAAGGCAATGCACAACAGCTGAGATGAAGGAGAGGGGCGTGGCAGTGGGCGAAAACCGGGGGTGGAGACTTACGAGCAGACAGGGAATCCAACAGTACCCCCCCCTTAACGGGAGCCTCTTGGCGAACCACCGGATCTACCAGGGTTCTGTCGATGGTAGTCTCTAATGAGCCCCGGATCAAGAATCCGAGAACGGGGCACCCAGCACCGTTCCTCTGGGCCATACCCCTCCCAGTCTACCAGGTACTGATATCCCCTACCCCGCCGGCGGACATCCAGGAGGCGATTGACCGTGTAGACGGGCCCCCCCCTCAATGAGACGGGGGGGTGGAGGGGGTACAGACGGAGGATTTAAGGGACTGGAGACAACGGGCTTGAGGAGAGAGACATGAAATACTGGGTGAATTCTCATGGAACGAGGCAGCTGAAGCTTGACCGACACCGGGTTGACGATGGAGATGATGGGATAAGGGCCGACATATCTGGGGGAGAGCTTCCTACACTCGGTGCAGAGGGGGATGTCCTTGGCCGAAAGCCACACCAATTGACCAACACGGTAGTCCAGGGCTGGAACACGCCGTCGATTCGCCGATCTCCTGTTCTGCTCTGCTGTGTGAAGTAGAGCGGCCCGCGTCTCTCTCCACACGCGCCTACAATGACGGGCATTGCTTTGGACCGAAGGTACGGCAACCTCAACCTCCTGGCTGGGGAACAGGGGAGGCTGAAAACCCAAAGAGGCCTCAAATGGGGACAGCCCGGTGGCAGTAGATGTGTGGGAATTGTGGGCGTACTCGAGGTGACGGCTCCATGACGAGGGATTGGTGGCGGTCACACACCTGAGGATGGCCTTGAGCTCCTGGTTCATCCTCTCAGTCTGGCCATTAGTCTGTGGGTGGAATCCTGAGGAGAGGCTGGCCGTGGCGCCGAGGGTGTGACAGAAGGCCTTCCACAACTGGGACGAAAACTGAGGACCGCGGTCCGAAACTATGTCCGCCGGGATGCCATGAAGCCTCACCACATGTAGAATTAGCAGATCGGCGGTTTCACGGGCCGATGGAAGCTTGGGCAGGGGAATTAAGTGAGCAGCCTTTGAAAACCGGTCCACAACCGTCAGAATGACGGTGTTGGTGTCAGATGGAGGGAAACCAGTAACGAAATCCACCCCGATATGGGACCACGGGCGTTGGGGCACAGGAAGTGGTCTGAGTAACCCCACGGAAGGTCGATGCGAAGCCTTGTTGCGGGCGCACGTAGTGCAGGCCAGCACATACGAACGCGTATCCTCCTCGAGAGACGGCCACCAAATAATGCGGCGTAGCCAGTTTATAGTTCGGCGGATGCCCGGGTGGCCCGAAAGACGGGACTCGTGGGCCTACCACAGGACTTGGGAACGGGCAGCCTCAGGAACAAACAGGCGGTTCGGGGGACCTCCTCCGGGGTCAGGCTGGGTGGGCTGGGCCTCACGTACCACCTTCTCAATCTCCCAGGTGACTGCACCCAGCACGCACGAGGCGGGCAGGATGGTGTCGAGAGTAGAACCTCCCTCCTCCGGAGCAAACTGACGGGAGAGTGCGTCCGGCTTGGTGTTCTTGTGCCCTGGCCGGAAGGTGATGGTGAAGTTGAAGCGTGTGAAGAACAAAGCCCAGCGGGCCTGGCGGGAATTGAGGCGTCTCGCCGAATGGATATATTCCAAATTGTGGTGGTCGGTCCATACAATGAAGGGAAGCACCGATCCCTCCAGCCAGTGCCTCCACTCCTCCAAGGCTAACTTGACCGCCAACAGTTCGCGGTTGCCAACGTCATAATTCCTCTCCGCCGGGGACAATCTGCGGGAGAAGAAGGCACAAGGATGGAGCTTGGAGTCGGAAGCGGACCGCTGGGAAAGTACAGCTCCGACTCCGGTGTCCGAGGCGTCCACCTCGACGACAAACTGGCGGGTCTCGTCTGGGTGGACCAGGATCGGGGCCGAGACGAACCGATCCTTGAGGGCACGAAAAGCCCCGTCGGCCTCTGGGGTCCATGAAAAACGGACCTTGGAAGAGGTGAGTCGTGTCAGTGGTTCTGCCGTTCGACTGTAGTTCCGGATGAACCGACGATAGAAATTGGCGAACCCCAGAAACTGCTGAAGCTTCTTTCTTGAAGTGGGCACCGGCCACTCCGTTACTGCCTTAACCTTCTCGGGGTCCTTTCTCACCTGACCCTCCTCGATAAAGACCCCCAGGAACTGCACAGATGTAACGTGGAACTCACACTTCTCAGCCTTCACGAAGAGCTGATTCTCCAACAGCCGTTGCAAAACCAGGCGAACATGGTTGGTGTGCTCCTGGGGGTTCGGGGAGAAGATGAGAATGTCGTCAATATACACAAACACAAAACGGTTCAAGAAGTCGCGGAAGACATCGTTCACCAGGGCCTGAAAGACGGCAGGGGCATTAGTTAGTCCAAACGGCATCACCAAATATTCAAAGTGTCCCAGGGGTGTGTTAAAGGCCGTCTTCCATTCGCCCCCCTCGCGAATTCGGACCAGGTGGTAAGCGTTGAGGAAATCCAGCTTGGTGAATATCTTGGCTCCAGCTAGGGATTCAAAAACAGAGGACATCAACGGCAACGGATATTTATTCTTGATAGTGATTTGATTCAAACCTCTGTAGTCGATGCAGGGACGGAGGCTCTCGTCCTTTTTCGAGACGAAGAAGAAACCCGCTCCCACAGGTGATGAAGAGGGGCGTATGATTCCAGCGGCGACCGAGTCCGTGATGTACCTCTCCATAGACTCACGTTCTGGCCGGGAGAGATTATATAACCGGCTCGAGGGAAGTGGAGAGCCCGGAAGCAGGTCAATGGCACAATCGTATGGACGATGAGGGGGAAGTGAAAGAGCCCGCTCCTTGCTGAACGCCTCTCCCAAATCCACATACTCCTGAGGCACTGCGACGAGGCCAGGACCGGTGTCAGACTTGCTGGGGAGAATAACCTGACGGGGCAGCGCAGATCTGAGGCAGCGAGAATGACAGGCAGAACTCCAGCCGGTGATCCTACCTCCAGCCCAATCAATCTGAGGATTATGCTCCTTGAGCCAGGGAAGTCCCAGAACCAAGGGTGTCTGGGGGCACGGAAACGCATAGAACCGGGTATTCTGACTGTGATTGCCAGACACGTGCAGGGAAATTGGCTGAGTCCAGTGTGTTATCTCCGCCAGTGAACTGCCATCCAATGCGCTCACCAGCATAGTGCGCTCTAGCGCCTCCACAGGAATTCCTTGACTCCTGATAAAGTCAGTGTCCAAAAAGTTCTGTTCAGCCCCGGAATCAATGAGGGCTGACAGGTGCACAGGCCCTGATGACAGCCTCAGGGTGGCAGGAAACAATGACCGAGACTCAGAATGGGGAATTCTCCTTGACCCACTCGCCAGCACCCCCACTCCTATTGACGAGCTCTCTCTTTTGGCTGAGCGGAGCACACGGCCATGCGGTGTCCCGACTCCCCGCAGTACAGGCAGCTTCCTGTGCGTAGGCGTCTCTCTCTTTCCTCCGGAGAGAGATGAATCCGCCCGAGCTGCATCGGCTCCGGTTCCAACGGGGGAGGGGCCGAGGAAGGGGAGCGGGCGCGCGCCTGGCCATACCGTCCGACCGGGCTCGGGGGCTGAGAGCCGGGAGCGGAAGAAAACTGACGCACCGGATTGGAAGACCGGTAGTGCCTCTCCCGACGGCGTTCCCGAATACGGCTGTCCATCTTGACTGAGAGCGATGAGCTCCTCTACGGAATCCGGTTCGTCCCGGACGGCCAGTTCATCTCTCAGAAGCTCCGACAGACTGCAGCGGTATATTCCCTTCAGCGCCTCACTCCCAACCCGATTCCGCCGCGAGAATCTGGAAATCCACGGAGTACTCTGCTGCGCTGGTGGACCCCTGGCGGAGACTGAGCAGGCGCTGTACAACGTCCCGGGTGTACACCGGGTGGTCGAATACGCTCTCGAAAGCCTCCTTGAAGCGCTCGTAGGAGACCCGAGTAGAGCGTCTGTGGAGCCACGCCTCAGCCCAGACCAGCGCCTTACCATGTAGCAAACCCACCGTATATGCCACCTTCGCATTGTCCGAGGCGTACGTGCGGGGCTGCTGGGTGAAGACAAACCGACACTGGAGCATGAACCCTCGGTACTCCCCAGACGCTCCACCATAAGGCACAGGAGAGGGAACAAAGGACTCACGGGTGCAGGTGGACTCCTCGTCCTCCGGGACGGGCTCCGCGGCGGCGGGGCTGCGCAACAAGAGGTTGTGCAACATGCCTCCGATCTCCTCGATCTGGGACCCGATGGCACGCTGGGAGTTCAGTAAGTCCTGCAACACCTGCTGGTGTTGGCCGAGGAGAGCGCCCTGCGAGGCAACCGCCCCCTGCAGCTGATCTGCAGAAAGCGATGCTGCTGCGGCGGCTGGGTCCGTCATCTTTGGTCGGGTTGTTCTGTTAGAAAGTGTGTGGTGTTGAGGACCCAAATGCACAGACGCAGCAGTTCAAGTTCCAAGGGCGGACTTTATTGCGACAAAACAAAACACAACGAATAGACAAACTAATACCACCGGTAATGTCCAGCGAACACAGGAGATCCACCTCCCCTGCCCCAGAGTCGGGAGGGCAACTCAACCGCTCTTGTGAAGGATGCTCTTGAAGCACGCCAGACGGATTCCGCTCCAGAGTCGGGAGGGCAACTCAACCGCTCTTGTAGTCAATGCTCTTGAAGCACGCCAGACTGATTCCGCTCCAGAGTCGGGAGGGCAACTCAACCGCTCTTGTGATCCACTCTCACCTGAAGAAGCAAACCGAACTGGAACAACCCGACAAATGAGCCAGGTACGCAGTGGTCCCTAAATCACCTGCCGGTGATCAAGGCAATGCACAACAGCTGGGATGAAGGAGAGGGGCGTGGCAGTGGGCGAAAACCGGGGGTGGAGACTTACGAGCAGACAGGGAATCCAACAGGTCACTCAAACTCCCTGCCTTCAATGATGTCTGTCTGACTTATTTAGGTATGTAAGCTGACCTTGAGATCATGGACCTTTGAGGACATTTGTTCATGCTTTACATCCTCAAGCTCTAAAAAGATCATCGGAAAAACCTTAAAGGTATATTTAAGTTGTTTAGGGTAGCTAAGTTCCAAGGCATACATAAGGCTCTGAATCAGGTAGGCACAAGCAGGTGCAGCATCAGTATCATAAAGCGACAGGTTTGCATGCCAGAAACACAAGCAAGTTTAAAATCCATCGAGTCTAAAATGTATCAAACAAGTTTTGTAAAGTGAATAGCATTGCATTGTGTATATACATTTTCAAAAAATGTAAGTTGTCTCTGTGTTTAGAATGAAGATTTCATGAATACCCCCGGAGAAACATCTATACATGATTCCACAAAGCCATCAACTATGCAGGATTGTACAATGGTGTTTTCATACAGGCAGGGCTTCAAATCCAAGCGGCAGAGGTATATTTTCTTTACCTCGTAGACCTTGATAAACTCCTCGGGTTTTTCACCAACTTAGAGAATGAGGTCTCTGATCACAGCTTCTCTTCAAGAAGCAATGCTGTTGTCCTGTAGAAATATGAAAAATGGGATTAAGCCCTTTCGTAAGCCTTTCTTCTGTACAGGCTCAACAGTTTGACAGTATTGGTCCAACTTCCCCAGGAATGTGGACAGTAGTGGCTTCAGTGTGATCCTCCGAAATTCCTCCGAAAGAAAGGGGGAGCTGTCGGGAAGAAACTCGATGAGACCCTTGACAAATTGAATGAGGCACGTACAGTTTAGAAGTTTTTGTGTAGAAGCAATCTGATGTCTATACTTGGCTTAATCCCATTTTTCATATTTCTACAGGACAACAGCATTGGCCAGGGGGTTTAATTCTCATATTTCGCCCGAAAACTGCGCTCCAGAAGCGGTGATGTTTGTCAAAAAATCGGGTTAGTTTTCCCCATTAAAATTGTCAGATTTCAGCCCGGAGAAAGACTTGAGAAAGAGTTGCGAATATTCGCAACTATTCGCAATAATTCGCATGACGCGGAGTTGCGAAAGCCAATCAGCATTGAGAAGCTCCGCCCGGCATCATCGCCGTTACTGAATGAAACTGCTGGCCCGCTGAAGGAGCGCTTGAAACGACTTCACTCAGACACTCGTCCTGGAGGAGTCGGAGCTGTGTGTGACTACGGATAGTGTTATGAACCCAGACACGGGGCGGTTGATGTTCCGACGTGTGTGGGACTTCCTCAACAAGTATAAAGCAGAACTAGAGGTTATTTCAATGCTGAATGGCGGAAATAGTAAATGCTTTCACAAACACGGAGATAGAAGCTCCGCCCGGCATCACCGCCGTCCTGCCGTTACTGAATGAAACTGCTGGTCCGCTGAAGGAGCGCTGGAAGCGGCTTCATTCAGACACTCGTCCTGGAGGAGTCGGAGCTGTGTGCGACTACGGATAATATTATGAACCCAGACATGGGGGCGGTTGATGTTCCGACGTGTGTGGGACTTCCTCAACAAGTATAAAGCAGAACTAGTGGTTATTTACCTGGTGGATGAAGGAAATAGTAAATGTTTTCAAGACACAGAGATAAGCCCCGCCCCTTTTCCCCAGCGATGGTTGCGAAAAAACGGATTAACCACATAGAGCGACCTGCGGCGCAATATAGGCGAAGTGGCGTTGCGAAAATTCACAACTGTTTTGGTGTGAACACGGCATGAGAAAATCGGCCAAAGTATATCCGAGGATCAGCCTGCTTGTCCTGGATGAAATCGGGACATATTACGTCTAACGGTAGTTTAAGGTCACTTGCTAACATGCAAAGACTGTATCTAACCAAATCACTGTACATTGCTATAGCTTTATTCTTACCTTGAAGTTCAGCTCGCAGTCCTTTGTTTAGGTGGTTCCGTTGACTTCTGACCGAAAACATGAAATGGCGGAATTCGTGTGGCGAAATTGAGTCACGTGGCCACCAATACTTTGCAGAGTAAATACAACAATGAAATGTTTGTTGTGTGCATTGACTTCAGAAGATTTGTTGAGATTACGCAGATACAGCTTGTTAAGGAAGAAATGCACAATCTTTAGTCATTTAAACAAATACAGATCAAGTCCAGGACTAGAATTTTTTCGTGTAGAGATAAAAACATACCTTTTCATTGTTAATATCATATATTTAATTGTGTTACATATACATCTTCTCATAATCACTTTTATCAGTGTAGGTAAATTGATGTGTAAAATGTTTGCTGTGAGCTTCCTTTGGGGGTTGCCTCATATAAAGAAACAATGTAAATCTTTGTATTTACGGTAATTTCTTCAAAATCATTTCATATTTCATGAATATTCTCTTGTCCTCTACTCTATTGTTTCACAGCAAATCTGTGTTGGCTAAGAAAACTGGTGGAGACATTTTGTCTGGACTACAACGACGAAAGGTCTGACAGACGGGAGTTACAGTGACATCTCATAAACATGAATTAACATTGTATGCAAACTAAACTAAAATGTTTTTATTTTTAATGCATTGTTATTAAGACATGGATATACTGGTGTTTGTTGTTTTTTTCCCCCACAGACATTTTTTAGTTGTATTTTCTTTTTTTAAGTGTTAATTTGACTGTGTATGATTTAATGTGTAGCACATAATAATATGAGTTAATGTGTAGAACATTAATATGAATTATTGTGTAGCACATTATTTTTAGTTCACGTGTAGCACATTAATATGAGTTCATGTGTAGCACACATTTATGAGTTAATGTGTAGCATACATTTATAGGAGTAATGGTAAAACAACTTTTTACAAAACTTTTTACAAAAAACTATAATTTTTTTTACATGTTTTGTGAATCAGAGATAATTATCGACACAGAAGGAATAAGAAGAAGATAGGACGTCATCTACACAAATGATAGATACTAAGAACTGAGAACTCTAAACTTCTTTCCTTTAAAATTGAAAAGATGTGAACTCTATTTCCATCAACGTTCGTCTCAGAATCCGTTGACAGAAGAAAATCTGATCAGATCAGAGAAATGCCAAGAGGACCAAGAATTGCTCCATTGTCTCATTTAAGAATCTTTGACTGATGGCAGACTGTAACCAGCTGGGTTTAGGAGAGGAGAAGAAGAAGAAGAAGAAGAAGAAGAAGAAGAAGAAGAAGAAGAAGAAGAAGAAGAAACATTAAACAAATAGAGGAGATGAAAAGAGAGGGAAGCTGGTGTAATTAAAAAGAGGGAAAGAAAGGAAAACAATGATGAAGGAAAAGGAAAGGAGAAGAAATAGACAGAAAAGTGCAGAAATGAAAAAGGGATAAACAAAGGACAAGAGGAGGTATCTGAAAAAAAGATCAAAGGAACAAAGAGGGGAAAAAACTGGATAAAATAAAAATAAAAAAAGAGTGAAGGTAAAGATAAAGAGTGCAAGGAGGAGAAGAGCTGGAGAAGAAGAGGAGGATGAACAACGACATAGAAGAGGAGAAGGAAGAGAGATATGGAAGAGGAAGAGGAGAAGAGCTGGAGAAGAAGAGGAGGAGGCAGAGAGATATGGAAGAGGCGGAGCACTGTGATTGGCTGCTGGAAGGAACACACACACACACACACACACACACACACACACACACACACACACACACCATCATCATCTCTACATTCCAGAGGATGCTCTTTGCACAGCTGGGCTCTTAGAGGAGGACAAAATAATAGAAACACCTCCAGCCCTTTGGCTGCAGATTGAGTTCCTATTAAAGAAAATATACACATGTATTATTATTATTATTATTATTATTAACAAAGATCCTCATCAATATATAAACTACCATAATATCATGTAATTTCTTAATGACTGCTCAGTAAATATTTGTTTTTGCAAAAACAAAATCGGAATGAACATTTTATGACTGTGAAGTATAATAATAATAATAATAATAATAATAATAATAATAATAATAAGCTGTGTTTCTGTAGATAGTATCGACATCTTAATGTGATATTTGCATCTTTATTGAAGGCACGTCTCACACATCATCTCGATGGCATCTCACTGCTGACATTAGTCACGGTCGACATTTTAAACATAAAACAATAAAAATATAATAATAACAATGACAACATAATAATAACAATTAACACATAACACAGATGTTATGATAACACCGTAAAACATTCACATTACATCATCCGTTCACAGGAAAGTCTTCATCAAGAAGCAATATAACATCAATTAATCATTTTACATCTCATGAAATGTTCCCCAAAGCCTGTGTGTGTCTGCTCTTATAACTTTGTGGGGACTCTCCACTGGGGAACTTCATCTGGGGACCAGGCAAGATGAGCCGTTCATTTCAGGGTTTAGATTATGGTTAAAGTTCATTATTAGGGTTAAAATTCAGGGTTAGGGTTAAAGATCAGGATTAGGGTTAAAGTTCAGGATTAGGGTCAAAATTCAGGATTAAGGTTGAAGTTCAGGGTTAGGGTTAAAGTTCAGGATTAGGGTCAACATTCAGGATTTGGGTTAAAGTCCAGGGTTAGGGTTAAAGTTCAGGGTTAGGGTTAAAGTTCAGGGTTATCATCAGGACAGAGACATAGGCAGCAGTAATAGTTTCGTCTTTGGCTCCCAAAGGGAATATTATTGGATGAAATGAATGTAAACAAATATACATGATAAATATTAGAAAATATGATGAGACTGTTTTTTTCTTCTTTTCCCTGCTTGTAAAAACTCAGAAGAGTTTATGTTGTGTGTGCTACTGCGATAATAATAATTAATAACCATAGCGCGAACGTAAGTTAAATTAATCAATCAATGAACCGACCGATTATCACCTGCTGAGTGAATCAATCAACTCCGTGACCAGACGACGTCATCTCATGAAGTGCAGAAGGCCTTTGATGTGTGATGCAACAGCATAGTAACATGCAAGTCATCCTGATTATTAATAATATATTGTTATGTCAGTGGGTAAAAGTTTCAGGTCCAACTGACTCTTTAAAGACTTGCAGTGACTCACTCAAGAAAACCACAGAAACAGGTTTGACTTTGATTGCAGCTCCGTCATTTCCTCTGTTCTCTCAATTATAAATATTAATGAAGTATTAAAGAAAATATTGGAAATTAAAAGTGAATATATAAAGTGTGTTTCTGTGTGTGGGAGAAATAACTTTATTCTCACGAAGCAAACGTCTATACTCATGAGAGAGAGAGAGAGAGAGAGAGAGAGAGAGAGAGAGAGAGAGAGAGAGTGTGTGTGTGTGTGTGTGTGTGTGTGTGTGTGTGTGTGTGTGTGTGTGTGTGTGTGTGTGTGTGTGTGTGTCTATGTTGCTGTATTGTGTGATCCAATAGAAAGACAGGCAGGTGTGTAGATCTTCACCGTCTCATCCCAGGAACAGTCCACCACCTGCAGGCAACACACACAAACACACACTCTTAGAAACAAGGACAGGTCTGCATGGGTCAAAGCTAGAGAGTTGTTTATCTTCTACAAAACATCTTATACCCTGGAAATGATGTTTACATTGAGGTGTTATTCAGAAAATGGGTTCCCATGGGTGAGGATTGTGTGAAAGATGATGTTTTCCAAATGGTGGTGCCAACTAAGTTTTGTCCTCTTGTCTTGGAAGTGGCACATGACAAGTGTGGACACTTTGGGGTCCGGAAAACTTACCTTAACATTCTGAAACATTTCTTTTGGCCGCGTGTCAAAAGGGATGTGGCCGCACACATTAAAACATGTCATGTATGCCAGCTAATGGGTAAACCAAATCAGAAGATCAAGCCTGCGCCATTGCAGCCTATCGCAGCTCAGAGTGAACCATTTACGCACCTCATTGTGGACTGTGTGGGTCCGTTGCCATGTTTCAAGTCTGGTTGTAAATATTTGCTCACAGTGATGTGTCAAACCACCTTAAGGTAAATCACAATGAAGGCTGTGGTGAAGGCATTGTCACAATTCATTTCTATATTTGGCATTCCTAAGGTGGTCCAGAGTGACCAAGGGTCGAACTTCTCATCACACATGTTTGGCCAGGTGTTGAAGTTGTTGCGCATTAAACTGAACCAGTCGTCTGCTTATCATGCGCAAAGCCAAGGAGCCTTGGAAAGGTTCCAACAGACCCTTAAGTCTTCTATGTTGTTTTTGTGTCAAGCTGGATAGAGACTGGGAAGAGGGGCTTCCATGGTTGATGTTGGCTGCGAGGGAGGCTGTACAGGAGAGTACAGGTTTTAGCCCAAATGAGTTGGTCTTTGGACATTCTGTGCGTGGTCCCTTAGCAGTACTAAAACATGGCTGTGTGGATACTAAGTTGCCAGTAAGACTAGTGGACTATGTGAATGGTTTAAGGCATTGTTTGTTTGTAGCTGGAAGTATGGCGCAGGAAAGGTTGTTGGGGTCGCAAGTTAAAATAAAGAAGTTGTATGACCGACGTACAGAGCGACATGAGTTCAATCTGGGAGACCAGGTGCTAGCGCTTATGCCTATTGTTGGTTCGCCATTTCAGGCTAAGTACACAGGTCCATACACAGTCACTGAGAAAGTGTCTGAGCTGAATTATGTCATTGCAACGGCGGAACATAGGAAGGTCAAGCGGCTCTGCCATATAAATCTCCTGAAACCGTACTACAGGCGTGTAGTGGACACTGACTTGAGTCAGGAGGTGGGGGATGGTGTTCATCCGGCTCTTGCGGTGGCTTCAGAGGGTTTGGTGCATGAGGGAGATGTGGTGCCGGAACCGGATGATAGTCTCCTGTACGGGCGCTTGAGAAATTCTGAGTCATTGGTTAATTTGGACAAGTTGCTGGCTCATCTGCCGCAGGCAAAGCGTGAGGAAATGTCGGAATTGGTACACAAATATCGGTGTTTGTTTGGTGATGTTACTTCACAAACTGAGTGGGTGGAGCATGATATTGATGTTGGGGAGGCTCAGCCAATTAAGCAGCACTTCTACCGTATGCCGCCGGTTAAACATGGGTATTTGGACCCTGAGGTTGAGTAAATGCTCCGAAGTAACATCGCTGTGCCTACATTCTCTAGTTGGGCGTCTCCATGTATTTTGGTGCCTGACTCGTCTGACTTGTTTTCTTTGCCGCGTATGGTTGATTGTATAGATCAGGTGGGGTTTGCAAAGTTTGCTAGCAAATTCGATTTGCTTAAAGGATATTGGCAAGTTCCTTTGTCGAAGCGTGCGCAGGAAATTGCTGTTTGGTAGGGTACTACATAAGCTTTTGTAAAAACTTTTCGACGATGATGTTTCCTCTCACTGAACTGCTCAAGGCCGGGGTGAAGTATGCTTGGTCGTCTGAATGTCAGGGAGCTTTTGATACCTGTGAAATCTCTGTTATGCTCTGCTCCCGTGCTAGCTGCTCCTTGTTATGATAGAGCGTTCATGCTCCAAGTAGATGCCAGCCAGGTGGGAGCAGGTGCCGTCTTGCTTCAGGAGGATAACCAGCGGTTGGTGAGGCCAGTCAGTTTTTTCTCGAAGAAATTTAACAGGTACCAGGGAAATTACTCTGTAATTGAGAAGGAGGCGTTGTCGCTTATTTGGGCCCTGCAGCATTTTAACATGTATCTAGGAGCAGGGGGGAGAGTTGTGGTGTATACGGATCACAATCCGGTCCGTGTCTCTGTCCCTAGTCACTGCAGGTGTGCGTTTCTCCCTTTGTCCCTGGATAACAGATGACGTGATGCAGAGCACCTGGTCTGGGAAAGGGGGCGGCATAAAAGCCCTGCAATAGCGTTGCTCACGCCGCTCAGGTTTTCCTCTCGGACGTAAGCTGAGTGACTCCAGGCCGTTGCTTCGGGTTACCTTGTGTTCGCTTTCGTTGACAACGCCTACATTCCATTTCACACGCTGACACGACTGATCTTACTGACTATCACACGCCATAAAGGGTAACTATTCTGTTATTTTGTAAGAATAAACATCTTACGTTACCCTCCACTGTGGTCTGTGCCGTATTTGTCATGGCCTAAGAGCCGGGTTATGACACATTATAACAGCAATCAATAAATATGTAATGTATACAATATTATACGGTTGTAATATATAATATATACAACAATATATATACAACAGAAAAGGGAAAAGAGATGCTTTGACTCCTTTAATCAGGTTTGTTTTTCTTGTGAAAAAAAGCTGATGATGGACTTGAGGACGTTTATTGTATAAAACACTACGAGTCACTCAACTGCATAATTTTTGTAGCATTATATTGTTCTGCCGTGTGTTTCACATCCTCCGGTGTTTTCACTGCTGACGTTTTAATGTCGACATTTGTCAGAAGAGAACGTTCAGTCCTTTTGACCTTCTAGCTTTTTGCTTAATTTCGATGTTTTTACCTCTAATTGCTGACGTAATGGACCCAACAACTATCCAAACACAGAGACATCATAAAGGTTTGTCTCTTCATGTGTTTATCAGACACAACCTCTGGTCTGAAAACATTCAAAACGATACAAAAATTAAAGTTGTGGACGTTCGTTTAGACCAAACAAGCAATTTCAAGACATTGCGATCGACATTTTTCACCATTTTCCGTCTCTATTTTTATAAAACAAACAATTCTTAGTTGCAGTGCTATTCATAAAGCAACACAATTACAAAATAACAATAATAAAAGCCAAGACCAATTAAAACCAAGATAATTGATTCCTTGTTTCTATTAAAACCGCCTGAAGCTCTAAACTGAGACGATTGAAACAAACTCACTATAATCAAGTGTGACGTGGCTATCGCCTGAATGACATGCCTCTGTGGGGACGTGGCTATCGTCTGATTGACATGCCTCTGTGAGGACGTGGCTATCGCCTGAATGACATGCCTCTGTGGGGACGTGGCTATCGTCTCAATAACATGCCTCGGTGAGGACGTGGCTATCATCTGAATGACGTGGCTATCACCCTGAATGACATGCCTCTGTGGGGACGTGGCTATCATCTGAATAACATGCCTCTGTGAGGGCGTGGCTATTGCCTGAATTTCATGCCTCTGTGAGGACGTTGCTATCGCTTGAATAACATGCCTTGTGTGGACATGGCTATCATCTGAATGACATGCCTCTGTGAGGACATGGCTGTTACCTGATTGACAGGCCTCGTGAGGACGTGGCTATCATCTGAATGACATGCCTCTGTGAGGACGTGGCTATCGCCTGAATGGTATGCCCCCATGCCTCGTGAAGACGTGGCTATCATCTGAATAACATGCCTCTGTGAGGACATGGCTATCGCCTGAATGACATGCCTCTATGGGGACGTGGCTATCATCTGAATAACATGCCTCTGTGATGACGTGGCTATCGCCTGAATGATATGCATCTGTGGGGACGTGGCTATCATCTGAATAACATGCCTTGTGAGGACGTGGCTATCATCTGAATTACATGTCTCTGTGAGGACGTGGCTGTCATCTGAATAACATGCCTCTGTGGGGGACGTGGCTATCATCTGAATAACATACCTCTGTAGGGATGTGGCTATCACCTGAAACACACCACCTCTCTGTTATCGGTCCTGGCTGCAGAACACAGCGGTTGATGAGGACTTCACTCAGTTCCAAGCTTTTCAAAGTAAAAGACTTTTAACATGACAAATGCAGCCCCGTTGCGCCGCTATGAGCAGTGTGAGAAACAAAAGGCTGCCGAAATGTCTTTGAGAGATTAGAAGAATACAGATCTGTCTCTCAGCTGTGTTTACAACTGGTTGGACTGGTTGGATTCCCTCTGGGAATTTATGTGTTTATACATATATATATATATATATATATATATATATATATATATATATATATATATATATATATATATATATATATATATATATATGTGTGTATATGCAGTATGTATACATACGAGACAAGTGTGTTATTCAGACCAGTTTGATCTGATGGTTTGTGAGGAAAAGTGAGGAAAGTGTCTTAAAAGATCTTATTGGAGAAATAAATCGTGATTACAGATATTACAGATGGGGCGCGGGGTGGGGGGAGTTGATTTATTATGTTTTCTTCTTCTCTTTTTTCATAATCCTTTATTAATCCACATTTTTATTAATTAATAATGGGGAAATTATTCTCAGCATGTTACCATCCTTAGTATTTAAGGAGCAGTGGGCTGCTGTGAAGCATTGGGGCTTCAGTGTCTTGCTCAAGCACAACATGCAAACTATGGGGAGACTGGGGATCGAACCGGCTCCCTTGTGGTTTCAGAACGACGATTCTCCCCATGAGCTACATGAGAACTTCACATAGTACAAAAGTACAAAGTACAGGGATATAAAACATCATTAATAAATACATGAATAAATGCCTGTACTTTCATGGAAATGTTTACACTACGGTGTTAACAGGTTACGCTTGCGCTTCCTCCAAAGTGGGGCGTGACAAAAAAGGTTTGAGAACCACTGGGCTAACGCTAATGCTAACGCTAGGGTGAAAGGTCAGACGATAACTTAAGGTTATTACAATTCATCTTCAGGGGAACATGACTATGAGCCAATGTCCTGTCATCCACTGGACTCACTGATATTAACATCTTCAGGGTGTCATGTTTAGTCTGCACACACATCATCATTACGGTGTGTGTGTGTGTGTGTGTGTGTGTGTGTGTGTGTGTGTGTGTGTGTGTGTGTGTGTGTGTGTGTGTGTGTGTGTGTGTGTGTAAGTGTGTGTGTGTGTGTGTGTGTGTGTAAGTGTGTGTGTGTCAGGGCATGAGTAAGCAGAGTTGCTCCGTGACTCAGCCGTTGAGGAAAGGAATGCCCTTCTTTAATTAACTTTAACAGCCAGCGTAATGGAAGGGCGGGCACACACACACACACACACACACACACACACACACACACAGTGGCCAAGACTGCAGGAAGAAAGCGAGCAAGGAGGAGGAGGAGGAGGAGGAGGAGGAGGAGGAGGAGGAGGAAGAAGAAGAGGAGGAGAAGGAGGAGGAGAAAGTTCAAAGTCTGGCTAATATTCAACTTCTTCTTCTTCAATGTATTTTTTGTTTTTTTTAACTTCAAATAAGGACAAAAACAATAATTAAATAGTAATAAGCTCTTGTCCGCCGGGGGAACAATGCACTCGTTATCGCTGGTGAAATGTCATGGCGACGGGGCTTTGAGTGACAGCTCACATGAACAGCTTTGGTGTAGGAGGCATAGAGCTGCAGAGAGTTTAACGTGAAGAAGAACAAAGAAGAAATAACAAAGAATTCCAGTTCATAACGACATACCAGAGAAATGCAGCAAACAGTCAAAGAAAAAAAAATCTTGTTTTTGTGTGATAATTTAATACAATTATTAGTTGATTGGAAGGGAAGTGAGAAAGTATTGAGAACAATAACAACACACATTTCTTATACATCACACTCAATGTAGACACAACACAAATACCACAACTGTACACACGCACTGCAGTATACTGTACCAAATGTATACACACGTGTACTCTCATGTGTGTGTATATACCTGCAATGTGTACATTACTGTTGCTTCTATAAAATAACCTACAGGCCGGTGAATGGTTGTCATCCTGCATTCCTGTATGATGTATCACCTGATCGTATCACACACACAAACACGTGTCTGTGTGGCCTGCAAGGTGATCCATCAGACACGTGTGGCTACACCTGGATGAGACCAGAGACCACACCAGAGAGAGAGAGAGAGAGAGAGAGAGAGAGAGAGAGAGAGAGAGAGAGGGAGGCAAGAACTGACTAGAAGAGAGAGGCGATGAGGACTAGTGTGAATAAGAACAACTGCTCTTCACTATGTTCGTACACACACACACAAACACACACAAACACAGGACCTGGAGAGTTACTGCACTGTGACTTTACAGGAATAAGGACCAGATGTGGATCTGGAGTACAATCAGTGTACAAATTTCAATTCAATGTGGGATCGGTTTGGCTAACAAATCTATATATAAATATGTAGCACACCCAATACAGAAACAAGCGCACACTTGTACTGCAAAAACATAGTAACATACTATATTTAACAACGTAGCGGAATACAACAAAGCGGAATACAACAAAGCGGAAAACCACGTAGCGGAAAACCACGTAGCGGAAAACAACGTAGCGGAAAACAACGTAGCGGAAAACAACAACGTAACTAGTGTGAATAAGAACAACTGCTCTTCACTATGTTCTTATAGAACAGGAATTATCTAAGGAGCATAACATGACGTAACAAACGTTTACTTGTGGTCTCACACAGGACACGGACAGCAGTCACCCGGGTGAAAGTCCAGTGCTTGTCAACCCGAGAGAAACAGAGGAGAGAAGGAGAGAAGAGAGAGGGAGAGAGGGATTGAAGGAGAGAAGGAGAGAGGAGAGAAACAGAGGAGAGAGGGAGCTGAGGCAGAAGCAGAGAAACAGAGTGGTGGGGATGGAGGTCAGCACAAGAGTTCTTAATATTTTACCGGCTGCTCCTCTAATGACATGTGTGATAACAGCATCACTAACAATACAGCTCATTACTGCTGCTGCCTCACACACACACACACACACACACACACACACACACACACACACACACACACACACACACACACACAAACACACACACACACACACACACACACACACACACAGTCAAACACTGACAGCGAGGACAATGCAGCTCATTACTGAGTCTCTGCTGGAGACTTAAACACGAGCGTGCCGTCGGATGGAAAAAAGGAACTCGGTGGTGAAGCTGTTTGACTGTTTACTGTGACGCCGTGTGTTCGACCCCCGGCTTGTGAGGCGTTATCACGTACGCACTTCCACCTCATCCTTATCTTTGTATGCCCTGGAAAAGTCCCGACTCTGTTTTTCCAGCGAGCTATTTTTAGTTCCGTGTGAAAATGCTTGATAAAAGGTGCACGTTGAAGGAATAAAGAGAAACTAAAGCAAGTCTGTTCCATATTTATATTTCTGTCAACAAATTCCATGAAAAGACCAAAATCGACAACATGTTCGTTGTCTCTCAATACCTTTTACATTGTTGAGCCCAATACTGCAGACGTAACACTTTATAAACACAAAGAAAAAGTTCCATATGTTGGGACTATTTTCAGCGGCGGAAAACAAAGTAGTGGAATACAACGTAGCGGAATACAACGTAGCGGAATACAACGTAGCGGAATACAACGTAGCGGAATACAACGTAGCGGAATACAACGTAGCGGAATACAACGTAGCGGAATACAACGTAGCGCGTAGCGGAATACAACGTAGCGCGTAGCGGAATACAACGTAGCGGAATACAACGTAGCGGGAAACAGCGTAGCGGGAAACAGCGTAGCGGGAAACAGCGTAGCGGGAAACAGTTTGATAAAAGTTGCACATTGAAGAAATAGAAAAAATAAACAACAAAACAACAAACAAAACAACAAAACTAAAGCAAGTCTGTTTCATATTTCTGTTTTTGTCAACAAATCCCATGAAAAGAACAAAACCAACAACGTGTTGGTTCGTCACTCAATACCTTTTACATTGTTGAGCCCAATACTGAAGACGTAACTCTTTATAAATAAAAAAATTCATTAAAAAAAGTTCCATTTGTTGGGGACTATTTTCAGCGGCGGATTTATTGAGCTTTTTGGTCTGTTTATGAGACAATATTGAATATCACCAGACTATTAGAACGGCAGCTTCAGCACCACGGACAGCTCCACATGCCACGTGTTTCTTGAGGACAGAAGCTGCAGTGATTTATTTAGTAGAAAGGTAAAACAAAAAAAACTTAAAGAAAGTATTCGAAAGCCCGGAGACTAAAGCGTAGAGCAGTGGTTCTCAACTGGTGGGCCATGACACAGAAGTGGGACGCGGACCCGTTTTCAGTGGGTCGCAGGTCCATGCCTGGGCAAAAAAGTGCTTTTATTTTGAAGGGGATTTTTACATTTTGAACGGGAGTGCCGTCTTTTCACAGTCCTCTATGCTGATTCACACCACGCTTTCCTACAGTGAGTTTACTCACCGGTCTATTTGTGATCCCTGGCGGAAATGCGCGTTACTCGCTTCCATACGCGTCTGTGCATTGACTCTGCATGTAATCTACTCGCAGCGCTTCTGCTGTGAACGCAGCAGAGGTTCATGTTCACAGAGACCAGAAGAGGATTTATTTTCCTGCACCACCTTCAAGACAACACTACTGTTGGTCTTCATAAGGCAGCATCATGTGTTCTGGATATCCACAACATGTTGGATCCGAGTGGTTTGTACAGAAAGGAAATAAAAGGAGTAAAAGATTATTTGAATGAGGCTGTTTATTCTCACGGCAGAGTTTTACTGAAATGAACTGAATCCGACAGCGACCCCGAAGGTAAAGGGATCCATCTCAAACTAATGGGCTGAAACATGCAAAGCTGCTCTCGCTCCGTTTGGGGATGTGGTCGAAATGAAACTGCACAACACTGAAACACCTTAAGGACGTTTTAGAGAAGTTCAGCTTAACTTTCCCTTTCAGCACTTTGAGCTCAAGAGTTTTAAGAAGACGGGATCCAAGTGTGCAGACGGCCGGCTCTCCGTTCTCCCTCACAACGTCTCCCCAGTGGGGTTCTGACCCTATTTCCCACCCACACAATCTAATGACTTCCAGCTGATCCCTGCCGGTTGTCATTTTCACCACATATCCTCCTCTAAGACGCAGCGGGAGACGCCTCTTGTCCAAAATCAGCCGAGAAAACTTAGAAAGAAATAATAAAAAACTAGCAGCTGTGAGCGGGTCCTCACTCCGGCACGTTTGGGGTCGCCGACTTGTCCGGCCGAGAGTGTTCGCCCGCCGGTCTGACGTTCTTTTACCCTGGTGGAACATGTGACACGGGAAACATTTTTTATAGGCGGACTTTATGGGTCTGAGAGGCTTTTTTGTAGAGCAGGTGGAGATGGGCATGTGTGAATTTTTTCAAGTCAATAAAACATTCTGGGTGAGGGGCGTTGCCGGTCCAACTTCTATTGGGCGCTAGAGAGCCATTTTTTGGTACTTTTTTTTTACGGCTTTATCAGATGGCTATTTTCACCAAGCCTGACAAGCGTTCTAAATTTGGTGAGTTTTCGAATATGGCAAGTCCCCCAAAAAGCAGTCCAATGTACAAAAATAAGCATCAGAAGGATAATGAAAATCCTGGCAATATCAATAGGGTGTGAAAGTATCCATGAAGTAAATATATTGATGGATAGCACGGATAGCACGAAAAGTCCTCTTAAGATGTGTTGGTTCCAAAGAGCTGAGAACTTGTTTCCATCCGCTGAATCCAGAGCTTTCCTTTATAATCTTCACCACTACGTCCCAGTACAACCAACACCTTCCCATCACATTAGACATTAAACCAGTTAGCTACTGGAAACCAAACCAGCAGCTCCAACAACACAAAACACAGGTTGAGTCTTTACAACGAACACTGGAGTAGAATAAGTGTGAGTGTGTGTGTGTGTGCGTGTGTGTGTGTGTGTGTGCGTGTGTGTGTGTGTGTTTGTGTATTTGTGTGTTACCTGGTTGGGGATGTGCAGGTTAAAGTCGAGTCCACACACAAACTCTGAGTGATGCTCCACGGTCTCCATGAGCGGCTGCTTCCTGCTGTGATCCCAGAACCTGAATAACACAAACACAGGTGTATATATATATATATATATATATATATATATATATATATATATATATATATATATATATATATATATATATATATATATATCCTATATGACTTATAGGATATAAAGATCCACATAACATTACAAAATAAACATGAAATGTAAAATTACTCTTTCAGCAGAAAATGTTCCATTTAAATTCATGAAAATGATATTTTCCCATTAAAACAATGATGAAACCATGAAAGTGTGAATGTTTGTTTACATTTGACATAATGTTCAGAGAGGAAGACTCTGCTCATCCAGCATGTCGTCTCGATGAAGATTTCTCACGGATAATTCATATTTAAGATTATGGTAAGGAGGTATCTTGAAAACTGCTGCCTGGATTTTTATGAAACTGGCTGTTATTTTATTATATTATTATTATTATATTCTTGGTCCCCAGAGAATTAAGATTATTGATATTTAGCGTGGTTATTGATATTTAACCTGGTAGGAAACCCCGGGGAAGACTCAGGACACGCTGGAGGGATTATATCTCCCTGCTGGACTGGGAACGCTCAGGGTCCCCCAGAATGAGCTAAAAGTGTTGCGAGTGAGAGGGAAGCCTGGGTCGGTCTGACTCGGATAAGCGGCTGATAATGGATGGAAAAATGGATGGATGGATATTTAGCGTCTGATATCATATTAAGGGGATATAAAAAAGATGAATCCTTGTTTTTAACTTCTTTACTTTTCATCTGACTTCATGATTAGGCCAAACACTCCATTAATATTCATTTATTCATATTTTGGTGCAGTGTCACTTAGAGGTTCAGTGTGATGTCATATTACACAAACGTGGAACATATGAAACCAAGAAACCAGAGTGAGTCTGAGGAAGGAACCGAATCTCGCTCTGCAAAAACAGTTCATGTGACATAAAGACACAAATCAATCTGGAGAGTTTAGAAAACTTAAAGATGAGGAAGAAGGAAGAGAGAAAGAGAGAGAGATAGAAAGAAACCGAGAGCCAATAAAACACGGCCTCCAGACGGCGGCCAATCAGACTAATTGAAAGACCACGTACGTCTCCTCCTGGCCGTAACAGGGTGTGTGTGTGTGTGCGTGTGCCAAAAGCCCTGACGCAGCAAACACTCCCATCAGACTCATCCACTTTGCAAATGTAATTAAATCATTTGCAGAGGGAACACTGCAGCTCCCATTGGGCTCCATTAGGCCCATATTAATACTGGAGCTACAACACACACATGCACACACACACGCACACACACACACACACGATGAGCGATGGGTGCCTGGGGAGAGTCAGGTATCAAAATACATTATATATTGAGTGAGTTTTTAGTGTAAATCACTGCTCACACTCACTTGTTCTGTGTGTGTGTGTGTGTGTGTGTGTGTGTGTGTGTGTGTGTGTGTGTGTGTGTGTGTGTGTGTGTGTGCGTGTGTCTAAGCTGCTGCACAGACTGGTTTACATTCTTTCCTAATGAGCAGAGTGAGTTTGATTCTGGACTTTGGCACCAAAATTAAAATAACTTTCCCTTAACTGTCGAAGAAGCAAACGTTTCTGTTGGGCGGTTGAAGAAAGTAGGAGACGAGGAAGAGACAAAGACGAATACGAGACGAGGAAGAGACAAAGACCAAGACGAAAACGAGATGAGAAGAAGACGAGAAGAAGTCAGGTGATAAAGCGCATTTCAGCATCAAGGCTATTCAAAGTGCTAAATATTAAACATCAAAAGACAAAGTGTCAGAAAAACTCATGCATATGTGTGTTGGGCGGTGTGGATTCTGTTTTCATCAGATAATAAGTGAAATTAAACAATTATAGGTTTTGGCTCGACCAGCTTGACTAAATGATGACAAAAAAATTTACGTACAAAATGAAGATAAAAACTAAAAGTAATGATTACGAGCTGACTAAACTTTAATGAATAAAACTAGACTAGTTGTCGTTGACTAAAACAATAATCGATAAAAAATAATAAAATGTGGCTAAAATAAATGAGCATTTTCTCCTAAAGACTAAGATTAAGACACAGAAGGATCCCGTTTAAAGTTTCTACTCCTTCCACATGGCCACACTTAAAGACGGGCCTTTACAGTCTCGCTCAGGTTGCATCAGTGGTGGGCCGTCAGGGCCTGCTAAGCCTTCTCTGCTGGCCTGAACAGAATCACAAAGTTATAGCTATTTTATAATTTCATTGTTTTTCACTAATACACTACATGTATTATAATTATTTTCCCTATCAGCTTATTTTCTCATTGCACAGCTCCTGTCTTCCTCTGTTGCTCTGCCTTCAGCCTGCAGCGCTGCTTCCAGTGCAGCGAGTTTGAAGGAGAGCTTTTCATCCAATCAGATTTTTTTCCTCCTGTGTCTCTATGGAAGCAGAGCAGTTTAAGGTGGCCTTTGCAGATTAAAGTACACGGGGAGTGGACGTTGTCGTTGATTGTCATGGACTTCAACAAATCTGATTTTTAGTTTGACAAGCTGGGTGTATTCTTTGACGTGCAGCGCCCGCGAAATGGCGTGGACGTGTGATTGGTCAGTGGCCCAGCATGACCATTAACATGCACTGTGATTGGTCAGTGTGTCAACAGGTTATGACATGTTTAGTGTTTTCCTTGCTCAGTTAGGTTTAGACAACTATACTATTCAGTTAGGTTTAAACAACCAAACTACTCAGTTAGGTTTAAACAACTAAACTATTCCGTTAGGTTTAAGTAAAGATTGTCGTTTGGGTTAAATAAGTACTCAAGTATTGAAGAAATGTGACAAATAAATCAACGTTGACTTCTCGTTTCCCTCAGGGTATGAATAATGGTCTCCTGGATAAAAGACTAGTTTCTGAAAGAGCCCTTTCGATAATTGTGTTTCCTTTGGAGTGTAATCACAGAGATGTCAGTGTGTTTGTGACTATCGTGTAGAAAACTTAAGTTCCAGCTTGAAGAGAAAAAAGGCCACAGCGTAACCATGAAAATGTGAATTTACTTACATCTCTATTCTATGTACAGCATATATATATATATATATATGCATCACCACATGAATGGGCTCACTCATTCATGCAGCGAGTGAAGGTCCAACACATGCATCACCCGTAGTGCGGAGCAATACGTCAGCAATGTAATCAAGTGCAGCAGCAATAAAAATAATCTGGAGGGGAATGAATGCATTTATGTCCCGGCGCTCCCATTCAGTGCATTAAGATCAGGAGTAATCATCATGCAGCTAAGAGCCACTATAGCTTTGATTGTCGTCATAAAAAGAGCAACAACAATGATTTACTACAGACTTTACTGAGGTTTTTAATCTGAACATTGTGAAGCAAAGCAGCGGAAGAAGCACTTTTTTAAATTTTTACCACCAGAGATAAGAGAAAGTTTCTGCACACTGTCAGTTTATTTGCAAAAACTTTATTGAGAACGACAACAATTTTGATCCTCAGACTCCTGTAGAGTCAGTAGTAGTAGAGTCAGTAGAAGTAGCGTCAGTAGCAGTGGTGTATAGTAACGAAGTAGAAGGAGGACGTGTTGAAAGTTGTGAGATTTTGTTGATTTGAGTAATCTTAGCTATAATCATTGCAGCACTAGTTGGCTAACGTTGAGCTGCACTTTCGCTGAGCCCTCAACACCCGATGGCTCTTCCAATGAGCCCTCAACAACAATGGACTCCTCCACCCTCCCCCCTCTCTCTGTGATGACTGACCAGATGAGAAGACAGCTGGAGAAACTCCACCAAGGCAAAGCTGAAGGACCTGATGGCATCAGCCTCAGGGTCCTAAAGACCTGCGTCACCCAGCTGTCTGGTGTCCTGCAGCACCTCTACAACCTGAGCCTGAGGCAAGAGGAGGTCCCGGTGCTGTGGAAGACGTCGTGCCTGGTCCCTGTCCCGAAGAAGTCGATTCCATCCGTCCTCAATGACTACCAACCGGTAGCCCTCACCTCCCATGTGATGAAGGTGCTGGAGAGGCTGGTCTTGGCCCACCTCCGACCGCAGGTGAAATCGTCGCTGGACCCTCTACAATTTGCTTACCAGCCTCATGTGGGTGTGGACGATGCCATCATCTACCTGCTGCAACAAGCTCAGTTGCACCTGGATGGAACAGGTGTCTCTGTGACTGCTCCTAGTCCTCCGAGTGTTCTGGGAGAGGACGTGGACATAGTGGAGGAGTACAGGTACCTGGGTGTTTCCATCGACAGCCGACTGAACTGGAAGGCCAACGTCAACGCTGTGTACAAGAAGGGGATGAGTCGACTCTTTTTCCTGAGGAAGCTTCGATCCTTCAATGTGTGCAGCAAGATGCTGGAGATGTTCTACCAGTCGGTTGTGGCCAGCGCCCTGTACTTCTCCATTGTCTGCTGGGGGAGCAGCATTGGAGCCGGTGACACCAACAGACTTAACAAGCTAGTTAAGAAGGCCAGCTCCATCATCGGCTGCAAGCAGGAGTTTTTGGAGCAGGTGGTGGAGAGGAGGACGCTGAAGAAACTTTTGTCTATATTGGACAACCTGGACCACCCTCTCTACCACCTGCTGCAGGGCCAGAGGAGCACTTTCTCTAAGAGATTCCTCACGCTCCGCTGCAAAAAGGACCGCTACAGGAGAACATTCCTGCCGACAGCAATACGGCTTTATAACAAGTCACCGCTTGCTAATTCCTCTGTGGATTAATTTATCACTGTACCATACATACTTTGCATTTTGCACTATCTATTGTTTATCTAATTTAATTAATTAATGAATACACTCTGCGGCTGTCAATATGAATAGATTTCATTCCAGTTAGTTGTATTCTATTTTATTTTTTTGTGTATATTTAAATATATATATATATATATATTACTTTATTTTAATTTGTATATATCTTTCATCCCTGTTGCTTCTTTATATATTTGATCTTTTATCTTGGACATTTCCATATGTGTAGCTCGTGAAGAATAAGGTGTCACGCTTAGGAGGCTTCAGCTGAGCCGGATACATATTTAATCAACGTAAACACAAATATCAAATCAGTATTGACAGATACTCGGTATGGAAGGACTCGGACTGGGATTGGGACATGAAGTAGTTCCAGTAGTTACGTGAGCTGCCAGAAGGCCTGGGATCTGTTTCAGGTGGCGTCCGTGTGTTCGAGACCAGTTAGACAAACACACAAGGCTCACGCTGTCTTTTGTCCTCCGTCTCCACGGCGAGTAATTATTTAGCTTCCATTGTAGTTCAAGTCAGCCTTGTGTGTGTGTGTGTGTGTGTGTGTGTGTGTGTGTGTGTGTGTGTGTGTGTGTGTGTGTGTGTGTGTGTGTGTGTGTGTGTGTGTGCATGCGTCTCATCGTTACTACGAAAGTCATTAACTCACAGCGGGCAGAGAGAGGGAGAGAGCGAGGGGACAAAGAAAGACAAGGGAAGTGATGGAGGACAAAGAGAAAAGTAAAGACAGCGATCCGATCCTCCGTGAGCTCATTGACTCAGAACTCAGACAGGAAATGATCGTTCATACAAACACATGGCAGAGAACGCGTTATCTAAAGCAAACAGGAGACGACCAACACCGCTAGAAGAGGACCATGCGACCTTGTGAAGACCTCAATATTGATCTTGACTAGAATGAAAACCTCAATACTGACCCTGACTGGAATGAAGACCTCAATACTGATCCTGTCTGGAATAAATACATCACACTACATACTGATCCTGACTGTAATAAAGACCTCAATACTGATCCTGACTGGAATGAAGACCTCAGTACTGATCCTGACTGGAATGAAGACGTCAGTACTGATCCTGACTGGAATGAAAACGTTTTACTATGACAAAGCACTTAGATATATATGAGTGACATTTATGGTATTAATCTTCCACAAAATGAAGCAACAAGAGTTTGAGGTTGAAAAAGAAAAGTAGCTTTTCCATCACACAGGACAATTATTACCTATTATTGATTAAAACAATCAAAGGAATGACAACACAACAAGTCCTCCAGTGTTACAAACTATTATTGGATGTCATTGCCTTTTATGTGAAAGTGATATCTACGTATTACATCCCTCAACAGGTGTAATATTTTCATATATAATAATAATATTTTCATATACATATATATATATTTATATATATACATACAGTGGCTTGCAAAAGTATTCATACCCCTTGAACGTTTCCACATTTTGTCACATTACACACCACAAACATAAATATATTTTGTTGGAATTTTATGTGAAAGACCAACACAAAGTGTCACACAATTGTGAAGTACAAAGAAAATTATACATGTTTTTTTCACAAATAAAAAACTGAAAAGTGCAGTGTGCAAAATTATTCAGCCCCCCTGAGTCAATACTTTGTGGAACCGCCTTTTGCTGCAATTACAGCTGCAAGTCTTTTGGGGTTTGTCTCTACCAGCTTTGCACATCTAGAGACTGACATTTTTGCCCATTCCTCTTTGCAAAACAGCTTAAGGTCAGTCAGATTAGATGGAGAGTGTTTGTGAACGGCGGTTTTCAGATCTTGCCACAGATTCTTGATGGGATTTAGGTCTGGACTTTGACTGGGCCATTCTAACACATGAATATGTTTTGTTTTAAACCATTCCATTGTAGCCCTGGCTTTATGTTTAGGGTCGTTGTCCTGCTGGAAGGTGAACCTCCGCCTCAGTCTCAAGTCTTTTGCAGACTTCAACAGGTTTTCTTCCAAGATTGCCCTGTATTTGGCTCCATCCATCATCCCATCAACTCTGACCAACTTCCCTGTCCCTGCTGAAGAGAAGCACCACCAGAGCATCATGCTACCACCACCATGTTTGACAGTGGGGATGGTGTGTTCAGGGTGACGTGCAGTGTTAGGTTTCCGCCACACATAACGTTTTGCATTTAGGCCAAAAAGTTCAATTTTGGTCTTATCTGACCAGAGCACCTTCTTCCACATGTTTGCTGTGTCCCCCACATGGTTTCTGGCAAACTGCAAACGGGACTTCTTTTGGTTTTCTTTTAACAATGGCTTTCTTCTTGCCACTCTTCCATAAAGGCCAGATTTGTGGAGTGCACGCCCAATAGTTGTCCTGTGGACAGATTCCTCCACCTGAGCTGTGGATCTCTGCAGTTCATCCAGAGTCACCATGGGCCTCTTGGCTGCATCTCGTCAGTGCTCTCCTTGTTCGGCCTGTAAGTTTAGGTGGGCGGCCGTGTCTTGGTAGGTTTGCAGTTGTGCCATACTCTTTCCATTTCCAGATAATGGATTGAACAGTGCTCCGTGACATGTTCAAAGCTTGGGAAATCTTTTTATAGCCTAACCCTGCTTTAAACTTCTCCACAGCTTTATCTCTGACCTGCTGGTGTGTTCCTTGGACTTCATGGTCCTGTTTGCTCCCCAATATTCTCTTAACAAACCTCTGAGGCCGTCACAGAACAGCTGTATTTGTACTGAGATTAGATTACACACAGGTGGACTCTATTTAGTCATTCAGTCAACATTCAATCATTCAGCAGTCATCAGGCAACTTCTGAAGGCAATTGGTTGCACTCGGAGAAAAGGGGGCTGAATAATTTTGCACACTGCACTTTTCAGTTTTTTATTTGTGAAAAAAAAATTAAATCATGTATAATTTTCTTTGTACTTCACAATTGTGTGACACTTTGTGTTGGTCTTTCACATAAAATTCCAATAAAATATATTTATGTTTGTGGCGTGTAATGTGACAAAATGTGGAAACGTTCAAGGGGTATGAATACTTTTGCAAGCCACTGATATATATATATATATATATATATATATATATCTGAGGGCGGCATATGAAAAACGATTAACGTAACCAAGTGTGTGCTCAGACGTATTTGCACACGACTGATGCTGCATTCACGTTTTATTGTTCTTTGTGTGTGCAGGTGGACCTGATCAACACAGGGAGGCAGATGTGTGTGTGTGTGTGTGTGTGTGTGTGTGTGTGTGTGTGTGTGTGTGTGTGTGTGTGTGTGTGTGTGTGTGTGTGTGGAGCTGAATGCACCAACAGGTGGATGTGAGGGCACTCAGGTTTGAGATTTAAAGCTTCCAGCGTGTTTTAATAGGAAACTGTGCAGCAGGTCCTCGTATCTGAACAGAAACACGTTACAAACGCTTGTTGTTTATATCTTAACTTGTCTCGTCTCGTAATACGTTTTGTGAGATGCTGATCAAAATAATAAACGTCAAATATCTGAATTTTGCAGTGAACAAAAAGCCCCACAACTCGATTATTCGCTTTCTTGCAAAGAGTTGGATGAGAAGATTGATTCCCAGTCTCATGTCTACAGTAAATATGAAGCTCCAGCCAGGAGACGGCTAGCTTAGCATAACGTAGCTTAGCTTAGCTTGCTGTTCAGACTGAAAATAGCTCTACTGGCTCTGTCCAACTATAACAAAGCCCACCTTCCAACTCCTCTCAAGCTGGCTCATTCAGTTATTAACGTCTTGTTGAATCTGTACGAAAAACTAAGTGTGAAAACATAACTTACTACTTACGTAGTAAATATAGTTGTTTACAGTTTGCTTTGTGTTAACTGAGGCTAGCTGTATCCCTCTGTTTCCAGTGTTTGTGATAAGCTAAGTTAGCTGTAGATTAATATATGCAGATATGAGAATGGAGGAAAAGAATAACCTTATTCCCATAAATCTCCAACTTTGTCTTCATTTATTGTTTATTGATGTATTGTGTTTGTGACGTTGGCGCAGGCAGGAAATCCTATATATGAGTTGCCAGCATCGGAAATACATGAGGGCAAAGGGCAAAACTGCCCCTAAGAAATATAATTTTGCCCCTGATATCACTAGGAGAGGGTCAAAAAATGCCCGCATAATTTCCTCTAATTATGATAATTTAATGAACTTAGAATTGTAATGAACTTAGAAATTAGAAATGCGCCGTTTACACAGGACAACATGCGGACACGCCGCTGCTCAAAGACGTAAAATAAAGCATCAAACTGGCTCCGGGTCCTCTAGCAGCGCCGTTATTCAGACACACTTCCTCGCGTGAAATCCACCGAGCTGTGAGGCTACGGATAATATTATGAACCCAGACACAAGGACGTTTTGGGGATTTCCACAACAAGTATGAAGCAGAAAGAGTGGTTATTTCCATGTTGAATGGTGGAAATGAAACCTGCACGGAGAAAAACCCCGCCCCCTCTTTGGCGTAACCAGCTCGAATGACAACATTTATGACATGTTGGTCAGTTTGTCTGCTTGACAATCACATTTTGCTGCAATAAAAATTATTGAAGTGAGATGAACAGACTGAAAACTTGATCTTAGCTACAATATGTTGACAAAGTTTTCCTTTGGGGACAATTTGCGGTGGAAAAAAGGGAATAAATCGGAATACTCAATATATCGTAGTATCATGATAGTATTGAATCGTGGGACCTCTGGTGATTCTCACCCCGAGTAGGTACAACGTGATTACGGTAATAATAAACAAACAAATCAATAAATATAATTTTTAATAAAAAAAAGAAAGGAAAAAGTTATAATTGTTAATACTTGTTTAAAAAAATGTAATAACAATAAATTACCACAAATAAATAAGAATAAAATTGAATATGACTGTCTGATTTCTGTTTACTGTTTGTTCTTTTGTTCAAAAAATGTAAGAAAACACTTTGAATCTGTAGACTACTGCCTACTAGTGTTATTATTGCCATTTGATGACAATTGCTCATAAACTGTAAGCCTAAATAGGTATATTTATTATTTTGAACAACGGTTAAATGTTATTTCAAAAAGTGCCCCCAATTTTTATTGAAATGCCCCTGGATTTCAGTCGGTGGGGGCAAATATTGCCCCCTAAAAAACATGTAAATTTCCTACTCTGTGAGTTGCTTAAAATATTAAAATATAGGATCTAGATTTCTTAAATAAGAGTTTTCATAATCACATTCAGACAAAAAAGAAGCTGCTGATGGCCAACGATGTCTCCTGTTAATGAGCTGATTAGAGCCTCGTGCAGTCAGTCAGGGCCGATGCTGAGAGGGTTTATACACACACACACACACACACACACACACACACACACACACACACACACAAGGCAAGGCAAGCTTATTTGTATAGCATATTTCAACAACAAGGCGATTCAAAGTGCTTCACATAAACCATTAAAAGCATCAAAACATAATGCAGAAAAAACAGGATTTAAAACAGTTAAGAAAACATTAAAACAGTCAAAAAGCTTCTATTTTGAATACGCAAGGCCAAACCAAGGGTTTAGTATCCAAACTGTACTCATTATTCTCTGTATCTTCTTACAAAACCTTACATATTGAACAGGTCTGGGCCAAAGACCTCAAACACATGACGGAGAATGTGCAGTTGGACTGGGATTATATTTGGAAAGGTATAACTGGAACCCCAACCATCAGCAGATTCACCTACATTTTTTACACCGAACCTATTACACACCGAGGAAAAGTTTTTTAATGAAAATAATCACATCACCAATATGCACCCTTTGTACAGGAGGACTTGTGGGCTCTTTCATGCACATGTTTTGGTTTTGTAAAGATTTAAATCCTTTTTTAAAACGATCCTGAACTATGTAGTTCCATGCACTCCTGCCGTGCTGCTTCTCAATGACTTTTCCGCACTGGAATTATCACGGCATCAAAAACGCATCTTACTAACTGGCCTGACAGCCGCAAAAAAAAATGCTAGCAATGCGTTGGAGTCCACCTCATACCCTAACAAAACTCCAGTGGTTAGCTAGCTATCTTGACGTGGTGAACATGGAGCTCTCAATAGCTAGAATACACGGTGCTAAAGAAAACACTATTTTATCCGGGTCCATACATACATGTTTGTATGTATGTATGTATGTATGTATGTATGTATGTATGTATGTATATGTATGTGTACATGTATATATGAGGATGTGTATGTGCATAGTATGTACATGTGTATATGCGGATATACACCTATGTATTATTTTATTTTTTTTATACGTATGATTATGTGCATTTTTTTCTTTATATACATGCATTGTGCACATCTTTTCTTTATATGCATATCTAGAAAATCAACAAAAAAAAGATCCCAAAAAAAAATGCTAAATATAAAATAAAAATGTAATAAAAGTTGCAGTGCAGTTTAAAAAATAAAATGCAATTGTGAGATGCAGCAATTGAATCTGGATCAATTAAAGGCAACAGCAAACAGAAAAGTCTTCAATCTGTATTTAAAGGAGCTGAGGGTCTCAGCAGACCTGCAGCTTTCAGGAACCTTGTTCCAGATATGTGGAGCGGAAAAGCTGAACGCTGCTTCTCCATGTTTAGTTCTGACTCTTGGAACAGAAAGTAGACCAGTCCCAGACGACCTGAGGGGCCGGGATGGTTCATAAGGCAGATCACAATTTTCTCCAAATTTCTCCAAATCCTGTTGAGACATAAATCCTCTAACCCTTGATATATTCTTCAGGTGATTTTGTAATTGTCTTCATATGGCTGTTCAGGTTGAGGTCTGAATCCATAACTATACCTAGATCTCTGGCTTGGTTTAAGGTTTTTAACTTTAGTGATTGAAGCTGAGCGCTCACTTTCAATCCTTCGTCCTTGGGACAAAAAACAATTACTTCTGTTTTATCTTAATTTAATTGAAGAAAATTCTGGCACATCCAGTTATTGATTTCTTCAATGCATTTAGCCAGCCCTTGTATGGGACTATAGTCCCCTGGTAATATAGTTATGTAGATTTGTGTGTCATCTGCATAATTATGATAACACACTTTGTTGTATTTCATAATCTGAGCCAGTGGAAGCATGTAGATGTTGAACAGAAGAGGCCCCAGTATTGAACCTTGGGGAACACCACATGTCATCCTAGTCAGCTCTGATGTGTAATTAGCTACCGACACAAAGTATTGTCGGTCCTTCAAGTAGGATTTCAACCAGTTAAGTGCTGCGCCAGAGAGTCCTACCCTGACTTTCAGTCTGTCTAGTAGTATGTCATGATCGACCGTGTCGAATGCAGCACTAAGATCCAGTAATACTAAGACTGAGGTTCTGCCACTGTCTGTGTTTAAGTGGATGTCGTTGAAAACCTTAACAAGAGCAGTTTCAGTACTGTGGTGCTGACGAAAGCCGGACTGGAAGACATCAAAACAGTTATTTTCGGCCAAGAAGTTGGTCAGCTGTTGCACACACTTCCCCATCCATATCAATGGAATGGAGGTAGAGCGTGCCTTCAGCTTCAGGTTCCTGGGTGCCCACATCTCAGAGGACCTCTCTTGGACCCTCAACACCTCAACCCTGGTCAAAAAGACACACAAGCGTCTCTTCTTCCTGAGGAGACTGAAGAAGATCCACATGTCTCCTCTGATCCTGGTGAACTTCTACCGCTGCACCATCGAGAGCATCCTTACTAACTGCATCACAGTCTGGTATGGCAACGGCTCTGTCTCAGACCAGAAAGCACTGCAGAGGGTGGTGAAAATCGCCCAACGCATCACCGGTACTCCACTCCCTGCCATCGAGACCATCCACCTCAAACGCTGCCTGCGGAGAGCGTACAGTGGGACACGACTCACCCCAGCCATGGTTTGTTTGCCCTCCTCCCCTCTCGGAGGCGCTATAGAAACCTCCGTTCCAGGACCAGCAGGCTCAGGAACAGTTTCTTCCACTCAGCTGTCAACACCCTTAACTCTGCATCACGGTGACAGCCCCCATCCCATCACCACTACCAACCCCTCTCCCACACTAACACCAGACACCATCGTGTGTGTGTGTGTGTGTGTGTGTGTGTGTATGTATGTATATGGATAGAATACAGTATGAAGACATATATATATATATATATATATATATATATATATTTATATATATATATATATATATATATATATATATATATATATTTATACTGTCTTCATTATATTATCAAAGACATTGCGCTGCACCATAACTGCTAAACCACATATTCCATTATTTTACTTAAAAATGGAAGGTTTGATATTGGCCAATAGTGTTTCATTATTTCGGGGTCTAAACTAGCCTTCTTTAGGAGTAATTTAATAACTGCAGTTATTAGGGCTTGTGGGAAGACACCTGAGAGAAGGGATGTGTTTACAATTTGTAAAAGATCAGTGGTCATGCAGTGTGAAATATTTTAAAAAAAAATGTGTTTAGTAGAATATCCAAGCAGCAGAAGGATGTTTTCAGACGTTGTATAATGTATTCTAGGCTTCTTTGGTTGATTGAATGAAATTGTGTCTGACACACACACACACAGAAACACACAGACACACATTAACACCGACACACGCACACTAACACACACAGACAGACACACACACACACACAGAGACACACACTAACACACACACAAACAGACACACACAGACACACTAACACACACACAACACTCTCTCAGACTAGCTTGATAGCCTTCATGTTTAGATTGTTTAAGACAAAACAAACCTACGTGATGTTACTACGAAGGAAAAAACACACACACACACAGACTCATTCTTAGCTCCGCCCCCATGGCGATGTTGTTGATGATTCAGCCATTCCTGGAGAGCCAGAGCCCATGAATCAGTTGAGTATGATGCAACCACATATATTCCAACCCATGTTAGACCAGAACCTATGCCAGCATTGTCATTAAAGTAAAAAAAAAAATCCAGTGTTCAGACAGTTACATGTTAATATACGTAGAAAGAGACAAACGCACACCAGGTGGAAATGGATCCCTGAGATGATAGGAAAACATAACATAACGGCCGAATGAACCATTAAAGAATGGTACAAATATAAAGAAGTAGATGATGACTATGATATCTATGACAATTATGATCTAGTGGGGGACATGGGCGAGCAGTGGATGTTGTGTCTGTCAAATGTTTGGGAAACTATGTTGTACAATCATCCCAAATAACAGGGAACATTTTCTGTTGCAATGATGAAGATGCGGGGTATGAGACAGGAACTTAAGGACAACGCTGGCAAGGGGGGGTGGTTATGGGATTGGCTAAACCAAATGTTGGGAAAATGGGGGTCCTTATTGGTAAAAGCAGGGATCAGCACATTAATTGTTTTAATTGTAGCTTTTCTATTGGCATGTTGCATCATACCCATTGAGGAGGCAGTGCCAGAGGAGTATGGACAAACATATGGATGCTAAAGCAAAACTCCAACTGGCTCAGATAATGAACATGATGACAACCGAGCAAGGGACAAGGGCCCAGTTTGCTCAAATGGTGGTTGGACTGCCGGACCTGTTTCCCACTCGGGACTATCTGGAGGATTCAGATGACATGGAGGAAACAGGCCTAGGAGGCATCTCTGCATGAAAACGGGAGTCTGAACTTTGTTGAAAGAAGATACATGTCCCAAAATCACCAGGTCACATGTTTTATTATCTGTCCAGAAGGATGAAGTGAAAATTTATAAACAAAATTAATAAGTGTGTCACTATAAATCAAATGTATTTTAATCAAATGATTCTATATTCACATATATTCAAAGGGCACAATTCATAGTAATTATTTATATAGTAAAGGTACCAATGTCTTAGTTAAAATGCATGTTAAACTGGGGTTTATTATAAACGTTGCATCTAATAATTATCAGTATAGGGTTCAATATTTTGCAGAAACTAAAATGTGTGATGGATCAGTTAATGCATGTTTGTAAGCAAGAACAGGTTCACTTCATGCTAGAAAGGTGGTCGCTCGGCGGGGAAGGACCACAAGGGAGTTTTTCCTATGTAAGCCTATGTTTTTTTGCCCTTATATCAAAGTGAGCCTTTAGTATTGTGTGATGTTTTTGAAGTAATTAATTAACTTACAAACTCAAATGTTCTGTATTGTTTTATAGTCAAATATACATAGTCTGTATAACCACTTGTGTTGTTGCAATGCTGTAAGAGATCAATACTTTGGGTTATATTTCCACCTATCTGACCAAGGTTATATGAAATTAGGGTGGGGGTCCAGAGACCCCCACAGGGGGGACTATGTTGGAGAAAATCATCATATAACATAGTTTGAACACCATACATTTGGAATCATAAGGAAAACGTAATATGTAACTTGTTATGGTTTTATAACAAGTAGTCTCTAGAGATTAGGAAGTTTGCAATAACACTTCCTGTGACATGAAACTTGGGTCAAGTAAACACATTTCCCGTACATGAATCGGGTGTTCTGCAAAAGGTTATCTAGACCCAACCAAAGATCACACCAAAAGAACATACCATATTTGGAAAGCCAAATGGGCTTTGTTTGTGTGTCAACCGATTGGTCTGATTGATGGAAAGTGATCTGGGAGAACTGAATTACACTATATATCTTATGCTGAAAGGTCTGAACTGTGGTCTTGTTGAATGTGCCTTGTTGTGGTCATTAAAACACTTCTGGCTGGGTTGCAACTACAAATCAACGTCTCTCCTCGTCATTTTGCCACAACATAATAGACGGGTGAAGTGAACACTCTGACTCGGTGCTAGTGCTGCAGCAATGAAGGGATTATCTCAGAGGAGTTAATGAGCAGGAGATTCAATTAGAGATACTCAGCGTTTATGAAGTATAATGCATAAAAAATGATTGAAAACCCCAGATTGTTTCATCCGAAACAAAATGGTGTTTCAGGTCATTCAGCTTCGGGGTCGGCGATGAAGGAACTTTTTATATTGAGTTTCCTGTTCACGCATCCAGCCGACAGAGAACAACTTCCCTTTGAGTTCTATTTGTGTGCAATGTTCTCTCTCTTTTACCTCCATGTTTGGTCTCCACCACCAATAATAATAATAACAATAATAATATTTGTCTCCGCTGTTTATCCAGCGATAGTCTGAGTCGTCTACAGCAAGGTTATCAGAGGTTGTTTGGTAAAAAGCTGCTGAAAAAAAAAAAAAAAGCTGCTGGAAAAAAAAAAAAAAAAGCTGCTGGAAAGAGAGCGAACCAGACGGGAAATGAGCAGAAAACAACAAAACGATGAGCTAAAAGAGGCTCACACATTCCGTAACTCTCCGTAAAATGACGTTCCCGTAGAAGGTATTTTGTATTGGATTACGTTTGTAATAAAGATATTTATATTATATATATATATATATATATATATATATATATATATATATATATATATATATGATAATTCCATATATATATATATATGATAATTCCATAGAGACAAAGACGGGTGGCTGGACGACTCAAACAAACACAGGACTCCAAGTTACCTTCATTTTAATTTACATCCCAACCGTAATTAAATAATGTAATAAATATACTTATCTTAAGCCAAATCATGATGTTTTACGAACTTAACAAGTTTTTCTTTGCGTTTTTGTTTTGTTTTTACTTAAAACAGTTTAAAGCGACAAAACCAGGAGGAAACATGCCTCCCATGACATGATTGAGACTTCAGTTCAGTTGTACGGGAATTTGAGGGTTGATCCGCGTGTGTTTATTAATGATAAATCACATAACATGTAGTGGTCCAAGTGAGACGGAGCGTGTTGCTGTAAAGCAGCTTTTTGCATTCAGAAGATGAATTAATGTAAATTAATTATTTCTGAGCACTTATTTTATGCTCAGCAATCTTTTTATTATTAGTATTATTATTATTATTTAGTTTTGAGCCTCTGGGCTTCGTCTTGGAAAATAAAAATAATTGTTGTTTAGTGCTTTTTGATTTTATTCCTGAGCTTTATTACTGCAGACGAGCTCCTGTGTGTGTGTGTGTGTGTGTGTGTGTGTGTGTGTGTGTGTGTGTGTGTGTTCGGTGTGCGTGTGCATCTGCGTGTGTTCGGTGTGCGCGTGTGTGCGTGTGGTGTGTGTGTGTGTTTGTGTGTGTGTGTGTGTGCGCATGTGTGCGCATGTGTGTGTGATGAAATCAGTACTCAGCATCTAGTACAATGAAAGCGTGGATCAATAAAACACAAGGTTTGGCACAGAGCCAGCTCTCACCACATCTATCTTTAGGCTTCCCCTCTTTCTCTTTTTTCCTCTCCTCCTCTCTCTCTCCTCCCCTCTTTCCCTTTGGCACTGCCCGCCCTCTCTGAGGTTTATTTCAGCATCACTCCTCTTTAACTTGCCACCTGTCCCCCATCCTTTTGTTTCAGCAGGTGAGTTGAGTCATTTGTGGAGACAAATACCATTTAAAAATTATATAAAAAAGCAGGAAACATTGTGAAACATTTAAAAATATCACAAAATCAACACATCAATTGTGCATTATGAAAGTCATGAGTATTGTCTGTACTGAAACTTGTATGTTCGATATAATATTGATATCAAAACACTAAATCACCGACAGCGCCACCGCTAACACAACAAACCCCAAACCTTGTGTTAACATGTCGAGGAGAAGCAGTAAAAGGAAAACGCTAAAATGCTAAATTACCACTCAGGAAAAGACTCCCAGAAGCCGACTGCACTTCAATGCGCTGCGATTCATTTCTTTATCGATTGATCCGTCTGGGCCACCCATAAAATAGAGAAAAACGGCTCATTACATTTTCCCGGAGCCCGAGGGGACATCTTTAGATTGCTTATTTTGCCCAAAGAGCCAAAGATTTTCGATTTAAAAAGATGAAGAAAAAAAACCAGAGAGAAGCACGACTCAATCTCACTGATCCCACCTGTAAATGTGTTTATCAATCACCAGACCTCTGCCGGACACACAGGCCTGGGAAGAGCTGCTTTAACAGGCTTTGTGTTTAAATCTAAAGCTACAGAAGCTGCTGAGAGCAAGGTTCATACGCATTTTGACCAAAGGAGTTCCATGACTTTTCCATGACTTTAAACAACATTTCCATGACCAAACGTTTAGTGAAATCTCAGTGTATACATGAAAAAGTGAGAAAATATCATATTCAAACTAACAATGAGAATTCCAAAGCATACAGTATACCTTAAATAACACAAATGAATGAGAGACATTAGTTTGATTAAAAGAATAAACATTTATATAGATGCCTGTATGCCTGCTTATATTCTGAGCGTCTTTCTTTTAAAAGCATATTCATTATTTCAAACTCGGCGTAAATGAACGTCATGAACATGTGAATATAACACATTTCCATGACTTTTCCAAAACCTTTGGGATTTTATTTTTTTCAAGGACTTTTCCAGGCCTGGAAATAACCATTTTAAAATGCCATGACTTTTCCAGGTTTTCCATGACCGTATGAACCCTGTGAGAGGAGAAGGGATTACGAAGCAGCACATTCTCATAAGACACACAGAGGCAGCCTTGCTTGATATTACAGATGTTATTAACTCAGCCTCTGCAGCTCATCTCACACCCCAGTTCCCTTTATCGCACGCCATCACAGTGTCCTCCCTCATTACCGCTTCTCGGGTGACACCGTTCAGCCACAGTGGCTGCTGATTGAAAGAAAAGGAGCGTCAACAGGAACATGACTCCATACTGGAAACCACATCCTCTGCTGCTGCTTAACCGCGAGAAGAAAGTTGGTTTCAAACAGTCAAATATGTTGATTGTATCCAGGATGGAACCTCCATTTTCTCTCTCGACCACCAGGGGGCGGCTTCTCTGGTTGTATAGAAGTCTGAGCTTCATGTGTTAAAGCTGCATTCTCTCTACTGACCATCAGGGGGTGACTCCTCTGGTTGTATAGAAGTATATGCTGCTACATGTGTTAAAGCTCCATTCTCTCTACTAGGGCTGCAACAACGAATCGATAAAATCGATAAAAATCGATTATCAAAAGTGTTGGCAACGAATTTCATTATCGATTCGTTGTGTCGCGCGATTATTATGCCGGGCAATAAGTCGCGGAGAAGAAAAAAAAGAGCGGAGCAGAGCAACTGGCCGGCCAGCGTTTCTGAGATTGGAGTGAGACACGAGTAAAGCTGAAGTTGTGATGTTCTCAAAAATAGAAGATCTTTGACAAGTCGAGTCTTGGCCAATCAGCGTCTTCATGTTCCTCAAACTTGTTTTTAATGGAAGCTAGTCAGCTTGCTATCGCGTTAGCTAACGTGTTTGGGTTGTGTATTGTCGTTAAAGTTCCGTTATGTTCCGTTACAGTTCAGTCTTGCTTGTAAAAAAACGTAACGTGATGAAACATGCCGTCACCCCCCGGTCTGGTTCGGTTCACGCTGTCACTCGTTAACGTTAAACCGGCACACCGGCGGATCTGGCTGCAGGTTTTTTTTTTATTTTTTACTCAAAGTAGAATGAAGCAAATCACGTCGTTGGGCTTAGCCAACAACGTGACGTCGTGGTCATAAGAGACCCAGAATGAAAGAGTTTAAGGAAGAGGACGCTCTATATGGAGCAGTACAGCTTCCCTCTGTCCCAGTATTTCATACATATTGATAAAGCAGGGTATGTAAATGCAGCCTCTGGAGGGATCAATTACAGTAAAAAGGGCTCACATTTGGCAGATGTAAAGCATACATGTGTATGTTTTTAGTGTTAGTCCATTTTGTTGTTTTAATTAACAGCTCAGGGATGTTCAAGGAGCAACCTGTTTGTGTCACTTCTGTTTTTGAATAAAGGGTTGGAAATGAACGCTTTTTTGATAAAAACATGTTTCATCGATTAATCGAAAAAATAATCAACCGATTAATCGATTATTAAAATAATCGTTAATTGCAGCCCTACTCTCTACTGACCACCAGGGGGCGACTCCTTTGGTTGTATAGAAGTCTATGCTTCATATGTTAAAGCTGCATTATCTATATTGGCAACTCCTCTGGTTGTATAGAAGTCTATGCTACGTGTTAAAGCTTACATGTGTTCTTTACTTAATTTAAAACCTTTCGCGCACAAGTCATCCCATATGGGGCAGTCTGTACATGTGCCATGTCTTTGGACAGGCATTGGACTATTATATATTGCATAAATATAGTGATGCCAATACCATATTAAACAGCAAAACCTGAGCTATAAGACTAAGTAATATATTTCTACATGCATCAAACACCAAAGCCAAAAAAAACAAATATAAGGACTTGAATTACCAAATTAGTCCAGGAATGACCAAATGTGTGCCACGTTTTCATCTCCTATATCCCCTAGCATTATGCTACATGCTAACGGCGAAAACAGCGGCGTAATCCCCACAACCCTACGGATTCAGACGCTACCTTTCAATCTCTTCTCAGACAAAGCATTAGCACAATGTCATCCAGCCAAACAATTGTTTTCCAGTGAACGTACAGAATTTTTTAAAATATTTTGATGAAAAACTGGGGCCAGTCAATCCACATTTAAGTCATTTTATTCTCTACGTGACCCCAAACTCCGGTGGAGGTCCGTGAACTCTCCTGGAGGCGTTTCGACTTACAGTGAGCAAGTTAGGTTGGTTTGAGTCTCAGCATGTCTAATCCTACTCGTCACAAAATGTTGAGACTTGATGATTGTAAGTGGGTAAAGGCTGTAGAATGCTCCCATAGGCTCTTACGATACAAAGGAGGGGCCTCAGGCTCAAATCAGACTTTGGACGGCGAAGATATGATGGAAGTTATAGAAAATGATAATACATGCGCAAATACTTTATGATGATTTGAGCGCACAAAAGCATTATTTTGGTTTATTTAGTGTATGTTACTGTATGTGGGTGTATTGAACACCATTAGTGATATAAAAGTGAAATAAATAGCGTGTTTCATGAGAAAATGTAAATATAACACAAATCATGAACGCTCCATTTGGAGAATGGCCTGAACTGTCTGTATTAAAACCTCTCTAAAAATGTGCTAATTCACTTTGTCAAAGTCAAACTTTACAGAGAGACTCTTAACATAATGTGCTATGATATAGTAGAAGTTTAATGCTTTCAGCTGCGTCATTTTAAAGAGATATGCATATTGGAAGTTTATTTATTTTTGTTTTCTTTTTTTTCTGTGTTCTATCATTCATAACCTTTAACCAATAACACTTATACTATACACATCCTAACTAATCTCACAAGTGTTTTCTTTATTATAGCACCGGAATTATTCAAATACCTCTTGTGGTTAAGGAGATAAACTTGTTTTAGTATAAGTATGGAAACCGTCGCAATTTCTGCAAATGAACGACTTGTTTTCAAAGACCTGTGAGTTAGCAAAGTGCTTCGTGATTCAGACCAAAGACATGGAGGTCCAGACGACCACAGAAGAAGAAAGTCATGGAAGTGTTTCTGACCTGACAGTGAAATCGTACGAGCAGGACGCCAACGTGGTCCGACTGAATGGAGAGAACTGCAGGAAGAGAAACAAAATGTCTGTTCGTTAGATTTATTTTAATTCATGAACTTCTGATTTCTTATTCTAGGAGGAAGTAAAAACAAATGTACATGACTATTATCAGATGAACTCAAAGTTCTATTTATTGATGCAAGTAAGAAGCTGTTAATAATAATTTGATTGTATATAGCACTTTTCTGAATACTCAAAGACATATATATATATATATATATATATATATATATATATATATATATATATAATATTTATATACAGTGGCTTGCAAAAGTATTCATACCCCTTGAACATTTCCACATTTTGTCACATTACACGCCACAAACATAAATATATTTTATTGGAATTTTATGTGAAAGACCAACACAAAGTGTCACACAATTGTGAAGTACAAAGAAAATTATACATGATTTACATTTTTTTTCACAAATAAAAAACAGAAAGCTGCAGTGTGCAAAATTATTCAGCCCCCTTTTCCTCTGAAATTGGTTTACCAAACGTCTTAGGTTCACAAAAGCAATGGAATATATGAATAAAATGGTAGATGCATGTAAATAAATGTCTAATACCAAATGGTGTATTATTGTTTTTTGAGTAGAAGTGTTGTCTGTCACTACTTTCATCAAAATGAGAGAGGGACTGAAATAAATATGGGACTGAGGACTGACTTCATACTACAGATAGCGCAGGGTCGTGTGTCGTCCCGCAGAGTAAAACTGAACAGCTGATCTAATCTGAGGTGCAGTCTCTCTGTGGCAAGTGTTGTTCTGCAGTACACTGCAAGAAAACACTCGTTTTCAGGTGGGTAGGTGTGTTGTCTGACTGAAAGCCAGTGTCTTTTTGCAGCGTATGTGGGTGGGTAGGTCCTTAGGGATTTCCTGATTAGTTTCACACAAAATGTCGACGGACACATGAATCGACAAATCACGGTGAAAGGCAGAGCTCGACACAAACATCACAGGCGGAGAGCTCCTGTGAGAGCCTCTGTGAGGTCTCTGCCTTAACTGTTCTTAACTCTACCTTTTGTCTTTGTTTCTTGTACTTAACTTTTATTAATGTACTCTTTACATCTTTTTTCCTTGTTCATTTGTCTTTAGTTTTACTTTAAACATTTGTCTTGTACAGTATATCTGTCTTAACTTGCACTCACTTTTTTAAATGTCCAATACTGTATAGAGACATTCTCCACATAGCCTACAGGTACCTGCTCTTTCATTGTCCTCCCTTTGGTCTGCTGGAGGATCCCTGAACACATCCCTATCTGCTATCATACCTGAAAATTAAATGTAAACATAATATTTGATAGCGTATTTATTAATGTACGTATAGCCTAGTCAATATTGGTATCCCATTGCAATTAATATAAATAGTTATGGGCAAAGTTGCCACTAAAACCAGCAGCAGCAGTGCCATCTTGATTATCATCATCTGAGAAAAAGTGTGTTAAATTATTTTAAGAACACGATTGAAAACGATGCAATCCCATAACCACAGATCATCAAACGAATGACCCATTTTGAATTTAGTTTGCACCCATGTACTGACAATAGCTAGCTCGGTAAAAACACATTGTTTTTTTTACATTTAACACAACAGTAAAAGAGGCAGGCTGTGCAGGATCCCTGTCTGTTAGCTAGCTGCTATCTTGCATGAAAAAGAAAATAAACAAGATGGTTCGACGTTATACCCTAACATTAACTTTAGCTACTTTCCCCTTCAGAAGAAGCCCAAGCTTAATTATTTTTTGGTACACAATTCTCACACACTACAATTGCATTTACAGACAGATGCTAATAATAACAGAACGTTTTTTTTTTCCATGTAATATCAGCTAGCAGCTACATCCCTCTAGTAGTTCCAGCTGCAACACTCTTTTTTCGAAATTATACATTTTTACATAGTTTCTATTCCCATTACCTCTTTGATTCTTTTTTTTGTGACATCTTGTTATGCTACTACCCAAAGACAGCAGTTTGCTGTTGTCAAGTGAGCCTGCTAACTGACACCTCTGTTTTGGGTGAATGACGTCACGTGCGACCTGGCGATGTGAACCACTTGTGTGCCAATTTTTTATTTTTTTTCATTAATATTCGGGGCTAATTAAAAAACATCCGGGGCTTTAGCTCTCCACTGGCTTCCTGTAAGATCGAGAATCATATTTAAAATCCTTCTCCTGACCTACAAAGCCTAAACTGGTGATGCACCATCATATCTTTAGGAGCTTACAGTGCCATATTACCCCACTAGAGCACTGCACTCACTGAATGCAGGGTTACTTGTGGTTCCCAGAGTCTTAAAAAGTAGGTTGGGGCTAGAGCTTTCAGTTATCGGGCTCCTCTTCTGTGGAACCAGCTTCCATTTTCAGTCCGGGGGGCAGGCACGGTCACCTCATTTAAGAGTAGACTTAAGACTTTCCTCTTTGATAGCGCTTATAGTTAGGGCTGTTTCAGGCTTATAGTTAGGGCTGGCTCAGGTTTGCCCTGGTCCAGCCCCTAGATATGTTGCTATAGGCCTAGACTGCTGGAGGACATCTTAGGATACACTGAGCTCCTCTTCTCCTCTTCTCTTCTTCTTTTACACCTCTCTCCTCTTCTCCTCTTCTTTTTCTCCTTCTGGATAAATCACTGTCTCTTCAATGCACATTACTAACTCTACTTTTTTTTTCTTTTCCCAGGAGCCTCTGTGCTTCCTCGCCTCAAGTTTCCATGGATCGTGGCTGCCTGTAACCGGTCCTGCCTCCTGTCTCCTGCCTCCTGCCATGGCCCTGCTAATACCCCTCCTCTCTACCTCCTTCTGCTTCATGGATCGTGGTTATCTGGATCATGGACCATGCCTACCACTCATTATATGATACATTTCTGTCATAATTATTCAGGTCTGCCTCGGGTACAGCACTACTAAAAGAAGAAACTTGGTTGTTTTCGATTTTCTTTCATCTCTGGACGCTACCTCCGGGACGCTAAGTAACTTTGGGACTGTTGGGAGCTGGGAATTAAGTTGTGTTTTGGGGGAGGGGTTAATTGTTTGTGTTATATGTCTTGCCTTGTCGCATTGAATTTGCGCAGAAAGAATGAATGAAACATTAAAAATAAAAGGCCAGAAAGATGTTTTATTTTGAAAAACGACCGGATACATCCGTCTGTGCTTAATCTCAGACGGAACATATTGACACATGTCAAGAGGTTGCGTGATACGATACCTCAAAAAATGAAACGTAAATGTCTGTTTCAACTCTGCCGGTGTTCTGGATTAAAACCAATAATAATAATAATAATAATAATGCATTTAATTTATATAGCGCTTTTCTTAGTACTCAAAGTCACTTTACACAACATTTACAATGTCCTACAAACTATGCAATAAAACAAATATCCTGTCAACATCCTGTCTTTGTGCAGCGGGTTATAAATTAAGGAGTAGACTGGACATAACGAACACACGTCGTTTGTCGTTGTCTCCCGTCACCCCGAGATGGCCCGTGAAAATATTGTTTTAGACGTAACCTGTCCGTGGTGCAACAAATGTTTGGGACCGCTGGACTAGAGGATGTAGAGGGCAAATGCATAATATTGTGATTCGCCAAACCTGCTTGCGTGGAGTCTGTGTTCCACCACAGTCCCGGATGTTGGACTCATTTTTTAAAGATAGATTTGATTTTGTAGCGAGTAACAAAGGTTTCAGGGGAAATTTATCAGAGTAAAATTATCAGTTTTCTTTGCGAAATGTAGTGAAGTAAAAGTAAAAGTCAACAGAAATATAAATAGTAAAGTAGAGTACAGATATCCAAAAAACGACTAAAGTATAGTGCACTTGGCTGTGTGTTTGACTCCACTCGGTCTCACAGGGAAGCTGGCGAGTCTAATGGCGTTCCGTCTGGCACCGTTTTTGTTTGATTTTTCTACCATTTCCACAATTTACATACACTTTAGTTATTTTTATGTATTGAACGTTGTAGTTAAGTTTTAATCACCGTAAACAGTCATTCTTCTCTGTTATGGTTCTGCTTTACTCCACCTCGCAACTCGTCAAACTCAACAACTTCTCTGCTCCTCCATTCATTTCAGCCATCAAAGCACTTGGACTCCTCCGTCAGCCCCGTTACATCCACAGAGCCTCCCGCAGAAAGTTTATTTGCCTGATCGCTCCACTCTTTCCATCCCCTCCCTCTGGTCAGCCAAACGTATCGCCGCAACTCCTGGACGTCATCACCACAACAACCTGCACGAGTGAGCTGCCTGGCTCCGCCCCCTTACCAAAGCACCCCAGCCTGTCCAAACTCGTCCACATCTCAAAATTGCTCTGTTTAACACCCGATCCCTAAGCCTCTTACTCAACGAATTCATAACTGACAATAATCTGGACTTTCTCTGTTTAAGTGAAACATGGCAAAACCAACAGGTCTATTTTTCACGAAACCAAACCACACCCCCTGGATATTCATACATGGACAAGCCACGCCACCATGGGCGTGGTGGTGGAATAGCCACAATTTTTCGAAAAGACATCACTACAACTGCAATAACCATCTCCGCTCTCTCATCATTTGAACACCTTGTCTTTAAACTGTCTCGTCCCAAACCCCTGGTTACTGCAGTCATTTACCGCGCCCCAAAACCTAACCCTGCTTTACCCTCTGATCTGTCTGAATTTCTCACACAACTCTGCGCCATCTCTCCATCCATTCTGCTACTCTGTGACTTTAACATAGACGTCAACTCACCTGACTCCACAAGCTCCACAGAACTCCTGGACATCTTTAACTACTTCAACATCACCCAACATGTCGACTACCCCCCACACAAAAGGACACACACTTGACCTGGTCTGCACCTCTGGCATTACCATCACCAATCTAACCAGCATTGACCTCACCATCCCCTCCTCCCCCCATGTTAAGCAGTCTCCTCCTGTCTTGACCTCATCGCCCTCAAAAAATCCAAACTCGTCTCCTTCACCCACTCCGCCCCCTGGTACACTGACCAACTTCGCGCAACCTCAAAGCACTGGGCCGTCGACTGGAACGTCTTGCAAAGAAAACTGGACTCACTGTTCACCTTGATCCCTCCACCAACAACAATACAAAGATGCCCTCAACGCCGCTCGCTCCTCTCACTACTCCTTCATCATTCAATCTGGCTCCAACAACCCCAAAACGCTGTTCTCCACCTTCAACAAACTCCTCAAGCCCATGGACACCATCTCCACCTCCTTCACCGGTAGCAAATGCAACTCATTTCTATCCTTCTTTAACGACAAAATCATCACAACCAGCTGGCTGCCCCCTCCCCCTCCACTACCTCACCCCCAACCCTCAACAATGACCCTCCCCCACTTCCAAGCAACTCACTCTCATCCTTCAGTTTAGTCACTGAAACGGACCTCCCCTCCATAGTCTCCAGCATGAAGTCCTCCACCTGTGCCCTTGACCCCCTCCCCTCTTCCTTCCTGCCTGCCTCCCCTCACTCTCCCCTCTCATCACAAACATAATCAACTCCTCACTGTCATCTGGTCTTATACTCCCCCGCCCCCCCCACTTAAGCTCGCTGCTGTCACAGCACCCGACATCCCACAACTACCGTCCCTTCTCCAACCTTCTCTACCTTTCCAAAATCCTTGAAACATCTGTTGCATCACCATCCTCATCCTCCTTGACTTCTGCGCCGCCTTCAACACTATCAACAACTCCATCCTCCTCTCACGTCTCCAGCACTCCTTTGGCATAACTGGCACTGCCCTCTCCTGGTTCACCTCATATCTCTCAGACCGACATCAATTCATTGCCATAAACAATTGTAAATCCCACGGTGTCCAAGGTTCCATGCTTGGCCCCCTCTTCTTCATCATTTACATCCTTCCCCTTGGACAAATAACCCGTCGTCCCTCACCCGCTCAGTCCAGACCTTCTCTCTGAACATTGATGGCTCCATCGTCAGCCCCTCCACCCAGGTCCTCGGCATCATCCTCGACCCCACCCTCTCTTTCCTCCGGACCACATCACCAAAACTGCCCAGATGGCAGTCGACTCCGGGGCGGATCCGCCTTCAGGTCGGCAGATCCGCCCTGCTGTCAGACTCAGTTTAGCCATGTGCACCGGATACGCCCCGCCTCCGGATCGCGCACCGTCAGACCGCGGATTAACTGCGGACAACAGGCAGATGCCGCTGAAGTACAAGTCACTGAAGTACAAGCAGAAGTAGCTGCTGGTGTATTTATATTGCACAAGTCTGTGTAATATATATATATATATATATATATATATATAATATATATATTATATATATATATATATATATATAATATATATATATATATATATATATATATATATATATATCATTTATAAGCAAACAAACTATTTTATTTTTTATTTAAATATATATATATAAAAGAATCATGATAAAAAATAGCCTCTTCCCATATGCTGTGTTCTAGAAGATTCTAGGAGAAAGGATAGATGACAACTCAAACAACCAATCATGATCATGAAGTATGTCTACGCCCTACTTCCAACTGACGTTCACGTCTCATTTCACACCTGTCTTTTCTAATCTGACGCCAGCTGCACCACACGTTTTTATAACGTTTTAGGTAAGTGTTCGATATTATATTGGTTGCTACTGTCGAATTATGCTGGACTATTTGTGGTTATTGTAGACGCTTGAGAGGGGGCGTGGTTAGTGCTATTTTCTAAGACTCTTCTCAAGAGAGAGCACAGGACACTTATACACCAGACACGTTTGTTCCAGCAGGGATAAAGAATGGATTTAATTGGGACTGCAACAACGAATTGATAAAAATCGATTATCAAAAGAGTTGGCAACGAATTTTATTATCGATTCGTTGTGTCGCTCAATTATTACGGCAGTCAATAAGTCACGGAGAAGAAAAAAAAAGAACGGAACAGAGTAACTGGCCGCCAGCGTTTCTGAGATTGTACTGAGACACGGAAAAAATTGTAGGTCGTGAGCTTCACAAATAGAAGATCTTTGACGTGTCGAGTCTTGACCAATCGGCGTTAAGATGTCTACAGCGGCTTCATGTTCCTCAATCTTGTTTTTAATGGAAGCTAGTCAGCTTGCTATCACGTTAGCTAACGTGTTTAGGTTGTGTATTGTCGTTAAAGTTCCGTTACAGTTCAGTCTTGCTTGTAAACAACCGTAACGTGATGAAATAGGGCGTAACCACCCGGTCTGGTTCAGTTCACGCTGTCACTCATTAACGTTAAACCGGCACACCGGCGGATCTGGCTAAAGGTTGTTGTTTTCACATATTTGGGCTTAGCCAACAACGTGAGGTCGTGGTCAAAAGAGGCCCAGCTATTGATCAGATGATGTGAATGAAATTAATGCTTTTTTGATTTTTTTTATCCAATTCATCGATTAATCGAAAATAATTGTTAGTTGCAGCCCTAGATTTAATGTTAGTAGACGTAAAAATGTTGGTGCTTATATTTTTCAGGTTGCTGTAGTTTATTATTTTTTTGTTCAAAGAAGTGCAGTAGACATATTCTGAGAATAGTATATTTTTGACACTGTATCTGTCAATAGCTCAAATGAACTAAATAGTTTTTTACCTTTTAATAAAAATTAAAAAAAATGCATCTATCATTTAGTGTTAGTATGACGAATGAGTATTTTTCTAACCCCCCTATGTCTATGGGGCCATTGTTAATTGTATACCACGTATATTACAATACACACTGCCACATTGAATCCAAGCGAATATGATTATTAGGATTGCATTACTGGAATTGTATAAAACTTGATGTTTCCATATTTTAAGTGAAATCGGTTGTCCAAATTATTTTTTAACCTTATTCAAATGTTTTTTAACAGGTGCTCAAGTTCATATGATGAGCTTATTGGAAAACATGAAGCAGCAGCTTGACCAATTGATGGTCAAAGTTGACAATCTCGCCAGTAAGCAACACTCAACTGGCCAAGAAGTCGAAGTGACTGGAGACCCAGTTCGTTTACCTCAGTGGAGGAAGTGGACCTTTTCAAAGATCCCTCTAACTTTCAGCTAAAGAAGAGTGTGGTGAGTTTTTTTGTTTTAAGCATCTCAAACAAATCTGATTAAAATGTATCTTTTATTTGAACTATTGTATGTCATTAACACTTTCGCTTTCGAAAACATTCTGTAAAGTATCAGATATTAATAGTACATTTTTGATCCATTTTAGATTTCTTTCCTGGCAACCATTGGACATGATACAAAACGGGTGACATGGAACATGCCCGCATTTTCAGCGATGACGTTGGGAAGACCATCAATTGGAAAGGGGTGAATGTGAAAAAGTCCTTCAGCCAGATGGTGTCAAAGACTTCGGCGTGCTGGAAATATCCCCCCCACTGAACAAACCTAATGTGTATGTGCAGTCAGGTTGAATATTTTCAGAATTAAAGATATGCACATTTTGGGCTGAAAATTAATCGTGTGAAGTTTAAACTAAACCCCATATTATTTTCCGCTAATTCTAGCTGCTCTTCGAGTTGCAGACGCCAATCTTCTTTTTTTTTCACTGTTGTGAATGGAATAATAATCTTCAACCAGTTACACAGAGACTTGTTGGTTCTCCAATAGCGATTGCTGTTAACCATGTAACCATGTCCACTGGGTTCTATTAAGTTCTATTAGGTTAGTTATATTAAAGGTACAAATTGTTCTATAAGGGTAATATCTGTACATAAAACATGAAACCTTCCAAGTACTAGTTGTCTCATAATCATTATTAATTGTTTGTCCTTTAATAAAAAACTGTTTTTGATATCATTTATGGTTGCATTTCTTTTTTCCATTGATGCATTTTAAATATATGTTGGTTAGCTCTGAGATCTTTCTGTAGTTATTTTGAGTAATGGAGGATCCGGGCCAAATGAGCCGCTTTATGAATGGGTCCAAATTGAATATGGGCGGATACGGGCCGTATCTGGTCTGAATCTTTGACCGTAGCCTTTCTGGATACGGGCCGGATCTGTACCGGTTCTGGTCTGGATCTTTGACCCGTAGCCGTTCCGGATCTGTGCCGGATCTGGTCCGGATCTTCGACGTGCATCCGTTCCGGATCCGTCCCGCTGTGCATCTAGCCTCCGATCCGGACCCGTTTTGCGGATCCGTTCCAGAGCCTATGATACCTCCTGGGCGGATCCGGAACGGAGTCAGTTTGCTATCTGGGTGCCTTCTTTCACCTCAGGAACATTGCACGCCTCCGGCCCTCCCTATCCTCTGCCAACACCGAAATTCTTATCCATGCTCTCATAACATCCAGACTTGACTACTGCAACAGCGTCCTCTACGGCTCACCCAACAAAATCCTCAATAAACTCCAATATGTCCAAAACTCTGCCGCCCGACTGCTCACCTCCACCCGCCGCTACGAACATATCACCCCGGTCCTACACAATCTCCACTGGCTCCCGGTCAAATACAGGATAGACATCAAACTATTACTCATCACTTACAAAGCCCTAAACAACCTGGTCCCTCCCTAACTTTTCAGACCTCCTCACCATCCATGCCCCAACCCGTTGCCTCAGGTCCGCCGGTACAAACACTGTCAAGATCATCAGGACCAAGCGCCAGACCTGGGGTAACAGGGCCTTCTCAGCTGCTGCGCCCCCCCTCTGGAACGCCCTCCCCATCCACATCCGTCAGGCTCCTACCCAATCGTCATTTAAGCAAGCCCTTAGAACCCACTTTTTCCAACTCGCCTTCACCTGCCAATTTATCGCCAAGATATGAATATATACCAACCGTGAACATTGTAAAACGCGGATCCGCGTTGCGAGTCTTAATAACTGTAATAATAACTGTAATAGTAACTATATTAATAACTGTAATAGTAACTATATTAATAACTGTAATAATAACTGCTAGGACCACCGACATGAGATCCACTTGCTTATTTTTATCTTTTTACTTCTGCTGATCATGAACACATTCACTTCCTCTCTGCTTCCTCCCGCGGATCAATACAAGCAGACAGAT